>NW_017671958.1:0-133912 GCF_001879085.1 Nicotiana attenuata | reverse complement strand
CCCCCAACAAAGATTCATAGTTTCTTGGGTTTGGCCGGGTACTACAGGAGGTTCGTGGAGGGGTTCTCCACTCTTGCCTCTCCATTGACCAAGCTAACACAAAAAGCGGTCAAGTTCCAGTGGTCCGATACTTGTGAAAGGAGTTTCCAGGAATTGAAGTCAAGATTGACTTCGGCGCCAGTGTTGACCTTGCCGGATAGTACAGAGGGATTGGTGGTGTATTGCGATGCTTCAAGGATTGGTCTTGGGTGTGTATTAATGCAACATGGTAAGGTTATAGCTTATGCTTCAAGGCAACTTAAGGATCATGAGAAGAAGTACCCAACTCACGACTTGGAACTTGCGGCGGTGGTGTTTGCATTAAAAATCAGGCGTCATTATTTGTATGGAGTTCATGTAGATGTATTCACCGACCACAAGAGTCTTCAATACATTTTCAAACAGAAGGAATTGAACTTGAGGCAAAAAGGTGGCTTGATTTGCTCAAAGATTATGACATCGACATTCAGTATCATCCGGGGAAAGCGAATGTAGTGGCGGACGCTCTTAGTCGGAAATCTATGGGTAGTTTGGCTCACTTGGAGGTAGGTCAAAGGCCCTTGGCCCAGGAGGTTCACCAGTTGGCCAGTTTGGGAGTTCGTCTTGCGGACTCTAGCGAAGGGGGAGTGATTATGCGGAACAGTGCGGAATCATCGCTCGTGGCAGAGGTCAAAGAAAAGCAATACCACAACCCAGTGTTGGTACAGCTGAAGGAAGGGATTCATAAACATAAGACTACGGCTTTCTCTCTTGGCATGGATGACGGTACATTACGGTACCAAGGGAAGCTATGTGTTCCAAATGTGGATGGTCTTCGAGAAAGAATCATGGCGGAAGCTCACACTTCTAGATATTCTGTGCACCCAGGCTCCACGAAAATGTATCATGACCTCAAGGAAGTCTACTGGTGGAATGACATGAAGAGGGGCGTAGCGGACTTTGTGGAAAAATGTTCAAACTGTCAACAAGTGAAGGCCGAGCATCAAAGGCCCGGTGGGTTGGTTTAGAGTATAGAAATTCCAATGTGGAAATGGGAAATTATCAACATGGATTTTGTGGTGGGGTTACCGCGCACTCCACGTAAGTTCGACTCAATTTGGGTGATCGTGGATCGACTCACGAAATCAACACACTTCTTACCAGTTAAGTCCACCGACACTGCGGAACAGTATGCTCAAATGTATATCAAGGAAATAGTCAGGCTCCGCACTCCCGTTTCCATCATTTCCGATCGAGGGGCCCAGTTCACAGCTAATTTCTGGAAGAAAATTCAGCAAGGTTTGGGTACGCAGGTAAATCTCAGCACATCTTTCCATCCACAAACTGACGGGCAAGCAGAGCGGACTAGTCAGACGCTTGAGGATATGTTGCATGCTTGTGTGCTTGACTTCAAGGGTAGCTGGGATGATCATCTGTCGATTATAGAATTTGCTTATAACAACAGCTTCCATTCCAGTATTCAGATGGCGCCGTTTGAGGCCTTGTATGTTAGGAGATGTAGGTCGCCGATTGGGTGGTTCGAGGTTGGAGAAGCTGAGCTAATAGGACCAGACCTGGTGCATCAAGCAATGAAGAAGGTTAAAATTATAAAAGAGCGGTTGAAAACTACACAAAGTCATCAGAAATCCTATTCGGATGTTCGTCGCAGAGACTTGGAATTCAAGGAAGACGATTGGGTGTTCTTGAAGGTATCCCCCATGAAGGGGATCATGCGGTTTGGAAAGAAGGGGAAATTGAGTACGAGGTATGTCGGGCCATAGAGAATCATTCAAAGGATTGGTCAGGTAGCATACAAGCTTGAGCTGCCACCTGAGATGTCACTGGTGCACCCGGTATTTCATGTGTCTATGTTGAAGAAGGTAGTTGGAGACCCGTCCACTATTGTGCCGGTTGAGACCATTGAGGTTAGTGAAGAATTGTCCTATGAAGAGATCCCGGTTTCTATTCTGGATAGACAGGTCCAAAAGTTGAGAAACAAAGAAATTGCATCCATAAAGGTATTATGGCGAAACTAGCAAGTCGAAGAATCTACTTGGGAAGCCGAGACTGAAATGAGAAAGAAGTACCCTCATTTGTTTGAATAGACCATGTAATAGTTCTATGAAGTTGTTTTCCCTAAAAAGTTTTGTATTACTTGTTCGGCTTATATAAAGACATCCCTTTTCTAGTTATATGTCCTTATGAGGCTTCGATTGGTTTTGTTTTGGCGTTCTGTCAGGTTATTTAATCTTTCACATATTGTTAAGATGTGTTTCGGGGGCTCTCTGGCAGGTGGATAGGCCCAATTAGAAAGGAAACTCTGGCAAAATTTTCAAAAACATATGAAAGTTAGGCAAATTTGGGGCTGATGGCTTATGGTATAACTGAACCTAAATGAACCTTGACCCTCATTTGAGGACGAATGACCTTAAGTGGGGGAGGATGTAAGGACCCGTAAAATTCTTAACCAAAAACTTGGGATTTCGTGGTGCCGAGTTGGATTCATGCGTTATTATAGTAGAAATTCTTCGCAACGAGCAATTGAACAATACCCTACAACTTCGAGGAAAAAGTTTCCCAAAAGAACGCATTTTTGCGACCCATTATGCAGCCGCATAATAGCTTTGCGGACCGCATAATGGCCGCAGAGTGAAACAGAAAGTTGGCCAATTTTGAGGCCTGATATGCAGCCCAATGATGCAATCGCTATGCGGGCCGCATATTGATCGCATATCTGCCTTGAACTTTTGCGAAGGGAATTTCTGCGGTGCATTATGCGACCGCAGAACAGATATGCGGACCACATATTGGTCGCATACTCGGACAGAAAACTTAACTTCCTGAGGCTCATTCTGCGGTCACTTTGCGGACCGCATAACCATTATGCGGTCGCATATGCGACCGCAAACCTGTGTCGGGGCACCCATTTTCTTAATTTAAAACCCGACCCCCATTCCGTTAAAACACCCCCCTCAGGCCATTTTCAGCATACTTTCTCAGATAATTAGAGTAAGAGAGGGGATCAAAGAGAGGGGAAGGGGTCTCCATTCATTGTTTATCAAATCCTAGCCTAAACATCTTGAAGATTAACAAACAAGGCACCTAGGTCTCCCTTCCAAGAGGTAAGCTTCTATCACCCAAGCTCTCAATTCCCTATTGTAAGCTAAAATGGACCTTTAGTGAGGTAATTCATGGAGATTATAGTGGTTAGCTTGCATGCATGAGATCCTAAGGTATGTGGGGGGGATGCTAAGACAAAGATAGGAAAAACTAGGGAATGGGTTGGGGAAATCTTCCACTAAAAAGGGTGCCATGGACCCCAACAAACACATAATGTTTGATATAATGCTCAAGTGAGCTAGGTCTATGATCAATTTCCTAATAATGAGTTCAATTGTACTACATTGTGAAATAGATTGAAGGTGCTAAAGGTTCCGGAACTTGTCGTAGGAATTAGGGAAAGACTCAAATGAGGTATGTATGGCTAACCCTCTTCTTCTTAGATTTGAACTCTTGGTGTCCGAATAATTGGCGTGAGTTCTGAATTGATCATACTAAATGGTTTGCCTTTATGTATTGGGGTGAAAGATTTATGTTCCATATTTGTTCTAAGTGTTGCCCTGAAATCATGCGGTTCGGACTTTTTGGATTGAACAATACCCTACAACTTAGAGGAAAAAGTTTCCCAAAAAAAATGCATTTTTGCGGCCCATTATGCGGCCGCATAATAGCTCTGCGGACCGCATAATGGCCGCAGAGTGAAACAGAAAGTTGGCCAATTTTGAGGCCAGATATGCGGCCCAATGATGCGATCGCATAATCGCTATGCGGGCCGCATATTGATCGCATATCTGCCTTGAACTTTTGCGAAGGGAATTTCTGCGGTGCATTATGCGGCCGCAGAACAGATATGCGGACCGCATATCGATCGCATACTCGGACAGAAAACTTAACTTCCTGAGGCTCATTCTGCGGTCACTTTGCGGACCGCATAACCATTATGCGGTCGCATATGCAACTGCAAACCTGTGTCGGGGCACCCATTTTCATAATTTAAAACCCGACCCCCATTCTTTTAAAACACCCCTTAGGCCATTTTCAGCATACTTTCTCAGATAATTAGAGTAAGAGAGGAGGATCAAAGGGAGGGGAAGGGGTCTCCATTCATTGTTTATCAAATCCTAGCATAAACATATTGAAGATTAACAAACAAGGCACCTAGGTCTCCCTTCCAAGAGGTAAGCTTCTATCACCCAAGCTCTAGATTCCCTATTGTAGCTAAAATGGACCTTTAGTGAGGTAATTCATGGGGATTATAGTGGTTACCTTGCATGCATGTGATCCTAAGGTATGTGGGGGGATGCTAAGACAAAGATAGGAAAAACTAGGGAATGGGTTGGGGAAATCTTCCACTAAAAAGGGGGCCATGGACCCCAACAAACACATAATGTTTGATATAATGCTCAAGTGAGCTAGGGCTATGATCAATTTCCTAATAATGAGTTCAACTGTGCTACATTGTTAAATAGATTGAAGGTGCTAAAGGTTCCGGAACTTGTCGTAGGAATTAGGGAAAGACTCAAATGAGGTATGTATGGCTAACCCTCTTCTTCTTAGATTTGAACTCTTGGTGTCCGAATAATTGGCGTGAGTTCTGAATTGATCATACTAAATGGTTTGCCTTTATGTATTGGGGTGAAAGATTTATGTTCCATATTTGTTCTAAGTGTTGCCCTGAAATCATGCTATTTGAAAATGTGATCATGTTCTCCAAGATTTCCTTTGTTTTCTTTTCTTTCCTTATGTGCGCATGCCTTATATGATAGCACTTGTTGACATGGTTATTGACGATATTTGGGCAAATAATAAAGAGAAAGACTTGAATTATAAAACGTGTCCAAGTGCCAGGAACTACTTAATAAATGGGGTTGCTTGTTTCAAGTAATGAAAATGGAAAGAAATCTAAATGAAATGGATAATTGAAAGAGGTTATGTCCCAAGTGAGATGGCTTAACCGATCGGGCCGAGATCGGACGCCATGTTGTACACATGGCGGCATTTATGTTAGACTTCTATTATCATTATGAATTTGGATATGTCTCACTTGGGATGGGCTTAGCCGGTCGGGCCGAGACCGGACTCCGTGTAAAAACCACGGTGACATTATGGGTTGTAGCACTTGGCACTAATGATCATCAACCTGTAAGAGATGGAAAGAATGAACCAAAATGATGTGATCCTTATTTGGTGGTTCCTTGTAATTCTGTGCAGTACTTGTTAATTTTTGTAACTGCCTTCTATTTGTTTCACTGTTCATTCTAATAAGATTTGTGTTTGCCTTACATACTAGTGCTATTTGACAGTACTAACGTCCCTTTTGCCAGGGGCACTACATCTTTGAATGGATGTAGGTGGTTCCATCGCAGATAGCGCCGATCGCAGATAGTGGTGCTCTCTTTCTCTCTCCTTACAGCAGTCTTGGTGAGCCCCTGTTACTCCCAGGGGTTGTGTAGTCCTTCTTTTTTGTAAATTACCGTATTTTGAGGTATAGTCGGGGCCTTGTTGCAGGCATTGTCATGCTGATCTTTTGTATCCTTAGAGACTCCGTAGACATTTATGTGGGTCATGTATGGGTGTCGGGATAGTTACTGGATCACATTGTATTTTTGAAACTCTTCCACTAGATTGTCAACTGTATGCACCTTTGGAAACTTAATTATGGCCTATGGCATTTAAGTAAAAATGGGCTAGTAACGTTTTCACATTTATATAACTGATCTCTTCCGTGTTTAACAAATGGTAACACGTTCCCTTTTTGGTTCATGAATGAGTCGGGTAGGAAAGACTGGATAGGCTTGCTCGACTGGGTTCACCCGGTCGCGCTCCTCGAGGCTGGGGCGTGACACTGACCAAATCAGTGCATTTTATTCCTGTAGCAGTTACCTATTCTTCAGAGCGGTTGGCAAAGATTTATATCCGTGAGATAGTCCATCTTCACGGTGTGCCCGTGTCTATCATTTTTGATCGAGGTACGCGGTTTACCTCGCATTTCTGGAGAGCAGTGCAGCGTGAGTTGGGCATGCAGGTTGAGTTTAGCACAACATTTCATCCTTAGACAGACGGACAGTCCGAGCGCACTATTCAGATATTGGAGGATATGCTCCGGGCTTGTGTTATAGACTTCGGAGGCTCTTGGGATCAGTTCTTGCCACTTGCGGAGTTTGCCTATAACAACAGCTACCAGTCGAGCATTTAGATGGCTCCCTATGAGGCATTATACGGTTGGCATTTTATACGGTAGGCGGTGCCGAGCACCAGTCGGATGGTTTGAGCCGGGGGAGGCTCGGTTGTTGGGTACAGATCTAGTACATGATGCCTTGGATAAGGTCAAGATTATTTAGGATTGACTTCGCACAGCTCAGTCAAGGCAAAAGAGTTATGTGACCGTAGAGTTTGTGACGTTGCATTCATATTCGTAGAGAGGGTGTTGCTCCGGGTATCACCCATGAAGGGTGTGATGAGGTTCGGAAAGAAGGGAAAGTTGAGCCCTAGGTATATCGGACCTTTTGAGATTCTTGAGCGAGTGGGAGAGGTGGCCTACAGACTTGCGTTGCCACCTAGTTTATCAGCAGTTCATCCAATGTTCCATGTGTCCATGCTCTGTAAGTATCATGGCGATCCATCCCACGTGTTAGATTTCAGCTCTGTCGAGTTGGAAAAGGACTTGACTTATGAGGAGGAGTCGGTGGCTATTCTAGCCCGGCAGGTCCGTCACTTCAGATCGAAGAGTTATCCTTTTGTTCGAGTGCAGTGGAGAGGGCAGCCCGTTGAGGCAGCTACCTGGGAGTCCAAGTCGGATATGCGGAGTAGATATCCCCACCTTTTCACCAGTCTAGGTACTTTCCGATGTTCGTTCGAGGACGAATGGCTGTTTTAGAGGCGGAGAATGTGATGACTCGATAGGTCATCTCATGTTTTAGAACTAAATTCTGTGTTTCGAAGCCTTAAATATCTTATTTTAGCCTTCCTAGATTTGCGTGCATAGCTCGGGTGTTTCCCCGGAAGGATTATATGTTATAAATTGATAAAAAAAAGAAATTTTGCCTTAAAAATCAATTTGATTTGACTTCGGTCAACATTTTAAGTAAACGGATCAGGATCTGTATTTTGACGGTCTCGATGGGTCTGTATCGAAATATGGGATCTGGCGTACGTCCGGAATCGAATTCGGAGGTCCCTAGCTCGAGTCATGAATTTTTGTTAAAAATTAAAAGTCTGACAATTTAATGGTTTTTAAGGATTGATTAATGCCTGTTCTTGTTGATACTGGATCCGTATTTTTGTTCCGGAGTCTGGTACAGGTCCATCATAATATTTGTGACCCGTCTATGAAATTTGGTGAGAAACGGAGTTAGTGACGTGATTCGGACGTCCGGTTGTGAAAATAGATGTTTTAAAACTTTCTTGAAAATTTCATTCAATTTGGTGTTCAATCCGTAGTTCTAGGTGTTATTTTGGTGATTTGATCACGCGAGCAAGTTCGTATGATATTTCAGGTCTTGTGTGCATGTTTGGTTTGGAACCCGGAGGGCTCGGGTGAGTTTCGAATAGGCTACGGAATGAATTGAACTTAGAAAATCTGGTTTTTTGTGCTTCGGCTGATATCAGGTGTGTTATTCTTCGCGTTCGCGTGGGTACTCTCGCAAACACGAAGAGTGAACTGGACCGGGGAAAGTTTTCTTCTTCGCGAACGCGAAGGCTAGGTCGCGAACGCGGAGCGATGGGGGCCTTACCCTTCGCGAATGCGGCAAGCTCAACGCGAACGCGTAGCATTAGGGACCTTGGGGAGGGGTCAGTCATCCCTTCACCGTGAACGCGAGCAACGGCTCGCGAACGCGTAGGCCAAGGGGCGTAGCCTTCGCAAACGCATTGAGGGATTCGCGATCGCGTAAGCCTAGCAGGTGCATCTCTTCGTGAACGCGTCAGTGTTCACGCCAATGCGATGAACACTGACGCCCAGTTATTAAACAGTCCCATTACGAGATTTTTGCCATTCTTTCAATTTTTCAAAAGCTAGAAAGCCTAGAGACAATTATTCCAAGATAATTTCTTCCCCAAATTGTTGGTAAGTGATTCTAACCTACTTTCTTTCAATATCTAAAATCTAGTGTTTCTATGGTGGAAATTGGGGGTTAGGGTAGAATTAGGAATTTTTTGAGAAATTTGGATTTAGACCTCAAATTGAGGTCGGATTCTATAACTAATTATATAATCAGGCTCGGGGGTGAATGGGCAAGTGGATTTGGTCTGAACCTCGAGTTTTGACCAAGCAGGCCTGGGGTCGGTTTTTGACTTTTTGCGGGAAAGTTTCGGAATTCTAAATTTATGCATAGTAGTTGATTTCTTTAGCAAAAATTGATATTATTGAGTCAATTGTGGTTAGATACAAGTGATTTGGAAGCGTATTCTAGAGGAAAAGCTGTGATTGAGCATTGAGTGGCTTTTGGAGCGAGGTAAATGTCTTGGTTAACCTTAACTTGAGGGAATTACGAACCCTCGGACTATGTGTTATGTGAAGTTCTTGTGAGCGGCGTATATGCGAGGTGACGAGTGCTTATACGCTGCCGAATTATCTGCTTTCCCTGATTTTCCGCTTTTACTTAATTGCTTCTTTCCCTATCTTAACTGTCAAATGCTCTAAATATTTTCCCTGCTTAACTGCTACTTGTTAATCAATGTCTTCTCCTGCTCATGATGTTACCTCTTTTTATAATTTCACGAATCCCTGCTATTTGTTAAATTTGACTTGCTTGTACCTTCTAATTGTAAATTGCTGGATTGGTCTCGCTGCTTAGTATTACTTATGGAGATTCTTATATTGTTCAAGGTTTCCATTTTGGTTCAGTTTGACATTTATTAATCGTAAAGATTTGGTAGTTTGAACTGTTAATTTGACTGTGTACATTGAGTGTTTGGTATTGATATGGTGGGATCGGGCTGCACGCTGCAACAGGTGTAATAAAAGTGGAATAATATGGTGGAATAAGGGTGAATATATACTATATGGTGGGATCGGGTTGCACGCCGCAACAGGTAGAATAAGGGTGGATTGATATGGTGGAATAAGGGTGAATATGATACTGGTTTTGATATATGGTGGGATCGGGTTGCGCGCCGCAACAACCTATATGTTTCCATTTCTTGAGCTGTGTTGGTTCTCCGGTATTTGTATTTGAACTGTTAAAGATTGGTAATTCTGGACGACGCTGGTCTATTCTTGAGGCTGTGGTTATTTTTCCAGTTGACTGTTTAACTCTGTTCACTACCTCTATTATTCTGGCATTATTATATATACTGCGTACAGGTTATAGTGTAGGTGACCCGCCTTAATCTCGTCACTACTTCATCGAGGTTAGGCTTGGCACTTTCCAGTACACGGGGTCGATTGTACTGATACTACACTCTGCATACTCTACAGATTTTGGAGTCGGTCCCAACGGCGATTATTAGCGTGCTCAGATTGGACATTTGCGGTGACTTGAGGTACGGCTGTCCAGCGTCCGCAGCTCCTAGAGTCCCCAACCTCTTTCTATTTAGCTGTATATTTTCATTCAAATAGCTTTGTATTTATTTCATACCTTTATATGTATCACTCTAGAAGCTCGTGCACTTGTGACACCGGCTTCAGGAATTTGTAGCAGACTTTTCACGGTTTTGGCTTCCGCATTTATATTTGGATTATTACAGTTAAATCAGTTCTTCTTCATTGATTAATTTTAGACTGTTAAAAATGGATAATATGTTTTAACGTTGGATTGCCTAGCAAGTGAAATATTAGGCGCCATCACGGTCCCGACGGTGGGAATTCCGGATTTTGACAGTTTCACAACGGAAAGTCAGAAGTAACTCTATCCTCGATTGTAACCGTATAAAAATAATAATAAAGAGATTATTATATAATGACGAATAATATATGGAAGTAGGGATTACCTACTTTCAGGACATTTTCATCTTTAGATACTCCATACCTTTGATCATTGTAATGCTATTACATGTATTATTATCAAATGTTATTCTGTAAACAATAATACACTGGTTCCTTCATTACTCCATGCGAGAATTAATTAATACAGCCAACTAGTTATATTGGGGTTATTTTTTAATGCAGCCAACTACTCATAGAGTAAACCAATACTAACTCTTCTCATTATTTGAGACCTAAATTAAATCTCAAAGCTCTTAGCGGCAGTTTGTAAATTTCTCAACAAATAACTGAGATAAATCATGCCATGTCCAGTAATGAAGTCAAATTAAGAGGCCTCTTAATATTTTTTGGCCAAATACATTGGCAGTCCTTTAAAGTTGTTCTCACTTTTCACTTACACACTCTATCTTAAGTCTGTTCCATTTGAACACTTCAACAATATCTCATAAGTGTCATTTAGATACAAAATTAATAGGCAGTCAAACATAAAAGATGCGTGTAATTCACATGTCAAAGTGACGAATAAGACAAGGACACATGAATTTAACTTAAATAAATTAAAAAAAATAAAAAAAGAACCAGCCCCTACCCCCCCCCCCCTACAAAACCCCTTTTTCATCTTGTCCGATGATCCCCCTCCTTCTGTCATCTTCCCGACGACCCCCCCCCCCCCCCACCCCCAAAAGAAACACGATCTTTTTTGTCAATGATAAAAAGTTAAACACAATTTCAAAGAAGGTTAATTTACATCTTCTGTAACAGCAATTGGATGTTCGAAGTCTATAACTTTAGGTTTTACATTTCCTAGGTTCCATTTCTTTCATCCCTATTAGAAATGTAAATAGGTACGACAATCCAAAACGAAATTCAGCACAAAGAAACAAGGACATATATCCATTGTGAGAGGCTCGGAGCAACAAGAAGTATAGTTTGCAAAACTCTCCACCTCCTTCGTTTTTTTTCCCAGATTTGATATAAGAAAGCAAAAAATATTTTAGATCTAAAGAAAAAACTTTTAAATCTAGAACGACATTCCGAATTTTTCAGATCCGAAAGGAACTTTTTCGGCCAAAACAAACTTTCAGATTGTTGTAACCTTAGTGAGCTACAGATCTTGAAAATTTCTTCTAAAGGCCAAAAACGTTTGTAACCATCAGTAACCTTTGCAGATTTCTTTTGCCTTTATTCATTTTTTTCCCTCTCAGCTTGCCAGAAAATTCTCCGCCACATTCGTCGGACTACAATAGGCAGGAGAAGGGGGTGAATGGAGGAGCTGACTATTCGATGGAGATAGAATGATGAAAAATTAAAAGAAATATTTGCCGGTAAGTATTTCCGGCAAAAACTATTCATTCTCCGGAAAGAAAGATGAGAGTTTGTTTTTTGGACCATTTCACGTGCCTGGAAAATGTGAGGAACACTTGACTTGCCGTGTCACCTTTTTGTGTTTAAATGGCACATATAAGATATGGTTGAAGTGTTCAAATGGAACGGACTTAAGATAGAGTGTGGAAGTGAAAAATGAAGACAACTTTAAGGGGCTGCTGATTTATTTGGCTTATAATGTCACGATCCAAAATCCAATAAAGGTCGTGATGGCGCCGGACACCACTGTCAGGTAAGCCAACACCAAATAATTAGTTAAATTTTTATTTTAGTATTTTTTAAATCATTTCTCTCCTTATATTAAATAATAAATAATGAACTTCACTGAGTAAATAATGATGTCGTTACAAATTTAAATACTGACTAATCCCATAGTCATCCCAGAACCCGGTGTCACAAATGCATGAGCATCAACTAAGAAATATACATGAAATACAACAACTGTCCGGAATACAAATTTGGACAAGAAAGGGAACATAATACTCTGGAGGGGACTCTGCTAACTGCGGGTTGTCTCGAGAGATGTAGCTCACCTAAGTCTCCATATCAACCATGCCGCTGCGCCCAACTAGGCCACTAGTCATACATGTGCCTGTGCAACAAAATGCACAGCAAGTGTAGTATGAGTACGAAAATAACGCTTATCCAGTAAGTATCTCGTCTAATATCAAAGAAGTAGAGACGAGAGGTCGACTTCGACACTCACTAGTGGTCCAATAATTAACCGCCAAAATGTGTAGAAGTATGGATTTTATAAGGTGATTTCAAACTCAAAAAGCATGAAGCAGGTAAATAATTCTTTTAATAATAGGAGATTTCCAAAATGCATATTTCATCATTTATCAATTTATCTCAGGCCAGAGAGGCAATATCATTATTTATAAATGTCAAGGCAAGCAATACAAGCATGCACAAGTCATGCCGAGGTCGTACGGCCCGATCCAGCATAATAATAAAATGTGCACTGCTAGAGGGTCGAATGACGCGAACCATAGATGCATCTATTACCCCGCTCGCGAATCATACATGCGACGCGGTCAAATATAAATAAAAGAATAACCCCGCTCGCGAATCATACATGCGACGCAGGCACACATAGAAACGCACATCCAAACAGTCAATCAAGATATCATCAGGGAACAATTACCCGACGAATAGACAACTTTTATTTTAGCAGCCAAGAAAGTGATGTTTAGCCCTTTCGAAATTTATTTACCAAGTTCGATATGATTTAAGCCTTTTAAATTGTCAATAAGTTGTAGTACGGCAAGTAAAGCATGCTTTTGGGTCCCAGACTACCCGGACTTAAGCATAATAGTAGCTACGAACGGACTCTCGTCACCTCATGCGTACGTAGCCCCCACAAATAGGAGCATATATTTAATTATTTCGCCTATGGGGTTAATTCCCTCTTACAAGGTTAGAGATGAGACTTACCTTACTTCGAAGTTTCATAACCGGCTTCCAAGCCCTTCCGACGACTCAAACCGATGAACAACGCTCCAAAACTAGCCAATAATTATGCAAACCCATTAATATACGATCAAATACTCATTATAATCCAATTTATAACAATTTTTAACCCCTATCAAAAAATCGATAAAAATCACCCTCGGGCCCACATGCTCGGATTTTAAAATTTTTTGAAGATAAAGTTTACCCATAACCTCACGAACTCAAATATATAATTTACTCTCAATTTCATGTCCAAAATCGTAGCAAAATCCAAGAATAACAAATTTCTAGGGTTTTCCTCAAAATCCCAAATTTTTCACTAATTTCAATGTTTAAATCCATATATAATCATGTATTTAACTCAAAACTAGTATAAACCACTTACCTTATGCTTGGTGATGAAAATGGCACCTCAAAGTTGCCCCAAAATCGGCTCTCATGAAAGTAATGAAGTGAAAAAATGAGCCAAAACCCCAATTTAAAAGATGACACTGCCCAACCCCGATCCAGTAGCCGCTTCTGCGGCTCCGCACCTGCGAAAATCCATCGCATGTGCGGCTCTAACTCAACCCAGCAGCTTCCGATTCTGCGGCTCCGCACCTGCGGCCAAGCCTCGCAAGTGCGGTTACACCAGAAGGCAGCTGCTTCATTTATTCTTCAACTTCCAAATTTGATCCGTTAACCATCCGGAATCCTCCCGAGGCCCCCGGGACGCTGACCAATCATACCAACCAGTCCCAAAACATAATGCGAACTTTCTCGAGAACTCAAATCACCAAACAACGTCGAAATCACGAATCAGACTCCAATTCGAGCTTTATGAACTTTAGAACTTCAAACTTCTACATTCGATGCCGAAACCTCTCAAATCACGTCCGATTGACCTCAAATTTTGCACACAAGTCATATTCGACATTACGGACCTACTCCAACTTCTGAAATCGGAATCCGACCTCGATATCAAAAAGTTCACTTCCGGTCAAGCTTTTCAAAAAATTTCAAATTTCTACCTTTAGCCAAATGACTCCAAAATGACCTACGAACCTCCAAATCCACTTCCGTTCGTGCTCCCAATACCAGAATCACCGTACGGAGCTATTCCCAGACTTAAAATCCCAAACGGACATTGATAACACTGAAATGCACTCCAATCCAAACTTATGGAATTCTTTCAAAATGCTAACTTCCACAGTAGGCGCCGAAACGCTCTCGGGTCATCCAAAACCCGATCTAGGCATACGCCCAAGTCTGAAATTATCATACGAACCTGCTGAAACCCTTAAACCCTGATTTCGAGGTTGTTTACACAAAAATTAAATCTTTAGTCACTTCTTCCAACTTAAAGTTTCGGAAATGAGAATTCTCTATCCAAATCAACTTCAAACTCCCCGAATTTCAATTCCGACTACGCGTAAAAGACATAATACCTAAAGTGAAGCTGCTCATGGCCTCAAACCGCTGAATGACGCGCTAGAGCTCAAAACGACCGATCGGGTCGTTACATATAATTTTGATTTAGATCACCCAACTTTAATGAGCTCCTGTGCAAAAGTTACTATACTTACATAATTCCATACGTGGCAATTCTATGCATGTGGAAGTGCTTTTATTTTTCAGTATAAATTTTAGCATCTTCGACTGTGAAATGACCCGACCAGTCGTTTTGAGCCCTAGCGCGTCGTTCAGCAGTCTGAGGCCATGAGCAACTTCATTTCAGGTATTATGAATTGTACGCGGGGTCGGAATTAAATTATGGGAAGTTCGAAGTTGATTTGGAAAGAGAATTCTCATTTCGGAAGCTTAAAGTTGAAAGAATTAACTAGGATTGGATTTTTGAGTAAACGACCTCGGAATCGGGATCCGAAGGTTTCAGCAGGTTCGTATGATGATTTCGGACTTGGGCATTTGCCCGGATCGGGTTTTGGATGACCCGGGAGCATTTTGGCGCCTGTTGTGAAAAGTAGCATTTTGAAAGAAATTTCAGAAGTTTGGGTTGAAGTGCATCTCAGTGATATCGATGTCTGTTTGGGACTCCGAGTCTGGGAGAAGCTCCATATTGTGATTCTGGAGTTGGGAGCATGATCGGAAGTGAATTCGGAGGTTCGTAGATCATTTTGGAGCCATTTGGCTAAAGATAGAAATTAGAAGGATTTTGAGAAGTTTGACCGGAAGTGGATTATTTGATATCGGGGTCGGAATCCGATTCCGAAAGTTGGTGTAGGTCCGTAATGTCGAATATGACTTGTGTGCAAAATTTGAGGTCAATCGGACGTGATTTGATAGGTTTAAACATCGAAAGTAGAAGTTGGAAGTTCCAAAGTTCATAAAGCTTGGATTAGGGGTTGATTCATGGTTTTAGCGTTGTTTGATGTGATTTGAGGCCTCGAGCAAGTCTGTAATATGTTTTGGGACTGGTTGGTGTGATTGGTCGGGGTCCCGGGGGCCTCGGGTTGTATCGCGCTCTTATTTGATGTTTCAATGTCATTTCTTTGGACATAAAGGGGTGCCATATTAAGCAAATGATCTCCAAGTTAAGCTTTTATTGAGCCATTAGATCCGTATCGTAATTTCGGAGCCAACGCAATAAGAATCGTCGAATTTGGACATCGTATGAAGGAGTTATGCTCATTTCCGTGTCGAGAAAAGTGCTGGTTGCTGTCATAACCGCAGATGCGGAAATTTTCCGTAGATGCGGGACGGCAGATGCGGTCAAATTTCCGCAGATGCGGAAATTGCTCGAGGCAGAGAGGTTTCTTTAAAAATCGAAGTTTGGCTCATTTTCACTTCATTTCTTCCATGGGAGCCGATTTTGGAGCAACTTTGGAGTGTCATTTTCATCACCAAGCATGAGGTATGTGATTTCTACTAGTTTTGAGTATATACAAGGTTTATATATGGATTTAGACTTGAAAAAGTGTAGAAAACTTGAGGTTTGAGGGGAAACCTAAAAAACTAGTATTCTTAGATTTTGACCATGATTTTGGGTATGGAATTTAGAGAAAATCATATATTTGAGTTCGTGAGGCCATGGGTAATCTTTATCTTCGAAAAAATTTGGATTCCGGGCACGTGGGCCCGGGGGCATTTTTGTCAACTTTTCGATCGGGGTTATGAATTGTTATAAATTTGATTATAATGAGTACCTTAGCATATATTAATGGATTTACATAATTATTGGCTAGTTTTGGAGCGTTGTGCATCGATTCGAGTCTTCGGAAGGGCGTGGAATGCCGGTTATGGACCTTCGGAGCGAGGTGAGTCTCCTTTCTAACCTTGTAAGAGGGAATTGTCCCCATAGGTAAAATAATTGATTGTGTGCTCCGATTTGTGGGGGCTACGTACGCACGAGGTGACGAGAGTCCGTGCGTAGCTACTATTATGCTATTATCCGGTTAGTTAGGACCCAAAAGCATGCTATACTTGGATTATTTACGAACCTATTGATAGCTTGAATTGCTTAAATCACATCGAATTAGTAAACGAATTTCTAAACAGATAAAACTTCATTTTTCTTAAATGGTTAAAAGAGGATTTGTTTTCATTGGATAATTACTCCGTGTGGACTTCTTGATTGACTGTCTGTGTGTTTATTTATGGAACGGGCCGAACACCTCGGCAGATTAAATAGATGCATCTATAGGCGCGTCGTCGACCCTCGGCAAGTGCACTGTTTATTTCTGTTGGATCGGGCCGTCGCCTCGGCATAATATGCGCATGCTTGCATTGCTTATCCTAAAACTTAATGAAGTTGATATTGCCTTTTTGGCCCGCTATAAACTAATAAAGATAACGAAAAGTAAATCTTGGAATTTCCTTATTATTTGAGAAGGTGGTACCTGTTTTCTTGCTCTATGAGTTATAATTGCTAGATAAATCCATGTTTTCCTCACATCTTTACCATATTATTATTGGTCCACTAGTAAGTGTCGAAGTTGACCATCTCGTCTCTACTTCTTCGAGATTAGACGGAATACTCATTGAGTACACATTATTTTTGTACTCATACTACACTTATGTGCATTTTTGTTGCACAGGTATATGTAACTCTAGTGGCCTACTGGGCGTAGCAGCATGGTGGATACGGAGACTTAGGTGAGCTGCACTTCTCGAGGCGACCCGCAGTCAGCAGAGTCTCTTTCAATTATCTGTATTTATTTTCTATCCAATATTATGTTCTGGACAGTTGTTGTACTTTGTTTGATTTTTCTTAGAAGTTTCTCATGCACTTGTGACACCGGGTTCTGGGATGGTTTGAAGTATTTTTTTTTTAGTAAATCCACTGGGCTGAGCGCCTAGGGCTCGTTTCTATATATATCTAAATAAAAGGAAAGGTCACATGATGTCTTACACGGGGTAAGACAATATAATTTGTCAATTACATACCTCCTACTATCAATATTTGAGCGTGTGTGCCTAATACTGATATTAACATTTAAACTAATTCTGAAAACTAAAACTAGTCTATTACAGAAATAGCCACATTCTGCATTGTTGAATATTTGGATGCCATGATGGCCCGTCTCCTTGTGATTTTCTCCAGCTTTGTTGTAAAATTCCTTACCAAATCTGTATTCATTTGAATAGCATTTCTCTTTATTTACTTCATGTTTCATCCAGTTGTGTAAGATCAGTACAGCAACTGTCCAGTTCCATCTCTTTGTGCTGCATGTGAATTTAACTGATGTGCTTCTTGAGTAACTATGTGAACTTCCTCTGATCCTGTGTGCATGGTGAGTCCCTCGAGCTATAAGTATACTTATCACACCTTTTTTCAGCAAGTGTTGCCTCTTCCTTAACCTGCAATTTGTCTGCTCCTTGTGATAGTTTTTTCCAAATGTTCCTGTATCCTCCTTGCATGTCTGATGATTCTCTTGCTCTTTTTCTTTTGTTTGGCTCTTTGTGTGTGGTGTTATCTTCCTCAATTTCTTCAAGCTGATTCCCTTGGATATCATTCCTGTGATTCTGCACCTGTTATGTACCTGTATTCTATTTGTCTGCTCCTTGTGATTGCCCTTTTCAGATGTTCCTATGTCCTCTTTGCTTATCTGGTGTAACTTTTGTTCTATTTCTTTTGCCTGAGTCCTTGAATGTGGAGATATCTTCTTTAGCTGCTTCATGCTGGTACTCTTGAACTTCTTTCCTGTGATTCTGCACCTGCTATATACCTGTGAGGTGGTGCATTTTTTGATAGCACCATATTCTGTTTCCTGCTTCACATCTTTGTCTGAAAATGGTTGGCTTGTTGCTAGTGTTTCTGAGGTGTTATCCTCCACTTTTGTGATCTTTCCAACCACTTCATTTGTCCAAAGTATTGCTTGCCAATGTTGCTTGTCCAGTTCTAAGAAAATAGCCTGCCAACAGTAAAATCCAGCTTCTATGCTTGTGCCTATCCATGGTTTCCTTCCAGTGGAATGAGTGCTTAGCACTAATAGTACCAACTGGAATTCCTCCAAAGGATAGGGCATAGACACAGTAGCTTTTCCTGCAAAAAAGAAAACCATGTTAGTTTAAAAGGACTTCACCATATCCTCCTCCAAAAGGATTTGGANAATATCTACACCATGATCTTCATCTACAAACACCCATATTTTATTTGAAATATTGCCAAAAGCCTGTAGCATTCCAATTTTCCTCCTGTACCATTCCAGCTTCCTTGGTTTTTGTTTTGGTTCCATTAAGCCAATGAAATGAAAATGATGTTGTCTATTCATATTGATCAGTCTTTCAAATGCTTTCTTTGTCTTGACTTATCTTATATTCCATATGAGAGCATTCATGGTTAATTATGGGATTTAGACAGGGTTCTTCTTGTTTGAACCCCAGGAACTACACTTTGAATCTCTTTTGGATTTTTCTTTCTCCCTCTCCCTGCTGATTTTCCTCTTTCCATAAGTCTAGGAGATAGATCACCCATCCTTGCCACATTCCTAAAATTTTGGGTTGTTGATTCCTCATCAAAATCTCTTCCTGTTGCTTCAACATTATCCTCCTCCCTAGGATCATTAGCTTGTACTGACAGTTGCTGGTGAGACTCAACAGGAATTAGTTCAGTATTTGCCTGTACTGTATTTATCTATTCCTCAGCTCTATTACCCCTTGTATTTATGGCAAAATTTGCTTCACCATGTGCTTTAGATTCCTTAATATCTGCATGTCTCCCCATCACTTCCTCACTAACTTTTGTAGCTCCTTGAATCTCAGTAGTGGTCATAATTTTGTCAGTACCTCCATTAAGTTGCACTGAGATTATGTTTGGATCAGCTGGAGGTAGTTCCTTACTAGGATTTGGACTCAAAATCTGTTTGCACCCCTCCTCTTCTGATATGATCTGCCTTTCTTCACTTTCTGCAACATCCTGAACTTTGTTAGTACATTCCACCCTTGTGCTTTGGCCCTTATTTTTTTATTTACACTTTGCTCTTCCTGATCATTCTCTTCATCTGTTGATTCCTCCTCTCCACTAGCACCATCTGGTAGTTCTCCTTCTTCTGTATCCTCTTCTATTTGTTGTAGCCATAGCTTCTTTCCATTTAATTGTTCCCTTTCATCACCTTCAGTAATCCCATCTATTGCAGTAAAATCCACTGATTGTGATGGTATCTCTTGGCATGACTGATTAGTTGCAACATTATCAGCAAATGTTCTACCCACCCATTGAGCAATAGATTCTTTAATTCCACCTTGTTCAGTTGTTATCTTATCTCCCTTCCCAGCATCAGATGCCTTAGTTTTATCCCCTACCTTAGAAGAGTTAATCCTTGAAGCAGCAGGTCTAAAGGTTGGGGCAGATGGATTTAATTTCCCAGTTGATTTATTACTTTGAGCAGGACTTTTTTCTTTTGAATTCTCCTCCACTACTACTAGTTGATTATTGTCATTGTTATCACCATCTTCCACTTCCAAAACTGCAAACTTATTGGCAGTTTGACACCCTTGATCTGCAACTTTTTCAATTGCAATATTCTCTTGTCTAGCAGGCACTATTTCTTTTCCAGTTTTACCTAGTATCTCCTTCTGATTTGCAGCATTCTTCCCTCTATTATCCCTCACTTCCTTCCATTGTTCCTTGCCATTACCAGCCACATTCCCCACAATTTTACCACTTGACAAAATCATTAGAGGCTGATCATTACCTCTGCTTTGTTCTGCACCTTCTATAACCTGTTTAGAATTACTCCTATCTTTAAATAATTCAGGATGTATTCTCCAACATTCCATCATGTCATGGCCTTGTAATTTACATTCTTTGCAATATTTAGGTAGCATATCATACCTAATATTTACCCATTCAGTTCTTATCTCTCCTGTGGCTTCATTCACAATGTCCATCTTGACTTTTTTAGGCAGATCAGCTGTTAAATCAACTAAGACTTTAACCTTTGCACAACTAGGTCGAGTCTTATTAATTGTAGCCATGTCCAGTTGCATAGGCTGTCCTACAGCTGAAGCTAAAGAAAACAAGCATTCTTTAACAAAAAAAGTAGGAAGCAGCCCTGGGAATGATATCCATGCCATTGCTTTTGGAGTTTCTTCCCCGGCTTTAAACTTTGCATCATATATCAAAGTCCTCAACTGGTATTCATATCCACTCCTATCCTTGATGTAATATATTCCGTTCGACGTAAAAGTCATAAAATCTTCCCATAATGTCAATCAAATTAACACATGCTTATCCCTAAGATATCCAATATTGCGCTCTCCTTTAATTCCACATTGTACAGGAATTATATTACGTAGTTGTTGCAAGTCTGGCCATCCATACGAAAGTTTTCCAACAACTGCATACTGAAGACCCTCGATCACATTCATTCTTTCTACTTCTGCTTCAGTAAATTGAACTACAGGCTGTCCATTAAGCAATGCAGCACGACGAAGGGGGATTGGATCAACTGCAGCAGCTTTGTCGTGCATGGCACTGTTCATCGTAGCAGGCTTCAAAATTTTTGAGTAATCCAGTGGTGTAGGATTGTTTTTTGTTGTTCTAGATGGTTGGGCAATGTTGGGAGGTGGTTGGGGAGGCAGACCAGCTGGAGAAGAGGGCTGGCCGCCGGCCAAATTGGCCATAGTAGCGATCGACGCACTTTCTCTCTCTAGTCGCACGTAAAATTGCCAGAGCCTCTCCCTCTAGAATTAGGGTTAGTTACTTAGGCGATTTTGTTTTTGTTTGAAGTATTTTGTATTAACCGCTTATCATTTAAATTTGATTTGAGATAATTATCTTTTAAATTGCTAAATTTGAAGGAAAATCCTAGATTTCAAAAGTATTAAAACGAGAATTTGATTTAGTAATTTGGTTGGCTTGCTTGACAGCAGTGTCCGGCGCCATCAAGGCCCTTAGTGGATTTTGGGCCGTGATAACGTGGTATCAGAGCACTAGGTTCCTAGGGTTTCACGAGTCATGAGCAAGTCTAGTAGAGTCTCGCGGATCGATACGGAGACATCTGTGCTTATCCTCGGGAGGCTGCAGGACTGTTAGGAGTACTTCCCTTCTTGATTCCCTATCGTGCGATTTGATCCTTGGAGGCGTATGCTTTAATTCATTCCTACTCAATCTTACGCGACGCAAAGTGCTTGTTATAAATCGAGAATTGAAGAATCATAACGGTACTACGGATGTGGTGCGGGATGTTTCTCCCGGTGTAGTTGATTTGATTTTATCGTCGCCTTATGGAAGGATATTTTAATGTTTCAGCTCAGTAACGGTATTTCTGAGGGCTTTGGGTCTAGGCACAAGTTGCCATGATGCCTATGAATGACTGTTCCGCAGTAGTGATATGATGGTAGGATGTTTGCCCACGTGTCGGGGCAGTGAATGACTTGAAGGGAGGTTTACTTAGTGCTTAATCAAGAGATTCAGTATTTTATTCCCTGCAGGGGAAAGGCAAGCGGACTAAGGATGGTCAGATGTGGGCTGGTGGAAGTAATGAGACTTGGTATTTGTAAGCGTGGTGGAGCTTTCTTCTATGATGGGGTGTTGTTGTCCTAATTGAACGTACTAAGTTTGTCGGTGTTATGATCCGCTCGCCTTTGGGGCAAGATATTGTGAAATAGTATTGGAGATACAACTGTCAGATATCGCAGGGTGGGGAGGTTCAGGATTGAATCAGTATTTCTAATGTTGACGGTTCGATAAAGATGACCTTCGAAAAGGTTTAAAGTTAGCAGCAATTGTGGGTTCAAGTGCCACGAAGATAGATTTTTATTTAAGACAGCCACTGAATATCAAAGGACGAGGAAGGACATGTGGGAAGCGTCAGGAGGTGTTCAAAAATTCTAAAAAAGTCCAGGTATATGAAGCGAAGGTCGAGTAGTCGATTAAGGGGATGAGTTCCGCCAAAGTGGGAGAGTGGCGGAGTTGCATATGGCCTTTGCAGTGGGATGACCACGTACCTTAAGGAGAGTTTGGGGCGATTTGAGAATAATAGTGCTTGGTTATTGGGGTCTAAGGATCTAATTTGAAGTAGGGGTTCTTGTGCGGCAGGAGATTTAATATAACGGAAAGGAGCCGCTTAAATGAAGAAGGATGCAGCATAACTTTGAATTGGAAGGATGTTGCCGCACATTTAAATGATGTCCACGAGGGGTAAATGGACCTGTGCAGCTGGAGAGTGAGCTCAGACTCAGGATGGGTTATTGATGTCGTAGTGATTGTACCCCGTGTAGCAGCGCTGGAAGATGTCGGGAGTGATTTCTACAGGTAGTTCATCCCTGTGAGCAGGTTAGCGATCGCGTGGTTGGCGAGCTTCTTCGAAGAATTCTATTGGTTATATAGAGAAGGGATCGGTCGTGCGAATGTTGTTGATGATTCTGAGTATAAAAAGGAGGTTGCTATAGTAAGATATCGAGCATGTTGGCAGTTGATTGCGCAAGGTTATGTCAATAGGAGATTAAGAATCCTGGTAAATTTCAGAGTTGTGTAATAGTGGCTTCGAGCTAAGTGGGAGAGTCCCACCGCCTATGATGGGGTTGCATGGTTAACTACTTGTGAGGTTTCTGGTTACTAGCATATTGATGGACTATTTCAGCAACGGGAAAAGACCATAAGTGGTAATTTGAGCAGAGGAATTATTAAAGGTGGGCTATCGTTGGCCTTATTGGCCATGTTCAGACTTGGGGAAGGATTCAAGATTGTGTTTGTAAAAATGCGGGTTCCAAGGGAAGGGATTCTGCCATGTGCATCACCAATGGGGTATTCATGTGCTAGAAGATTTATGGAATTGATTATATTCGGGGCCAAGTCAGAGCGGGTGGCTCTCAACGGCGGTCCTAGTGAATTCAAAAGATAAAGTGTGATGCCTAATGATTTCGAGCCTATAGATACGGTTTAGAATCGAGCTTGATAGCAGCCTATGAGAAGAGGCACAGAGTGTTCTATGATGTTTTGACTTGCAGTGTAGAACTTGAGAGGAAAATGAGAAGAGATTTCGAATTCGTAATAGGATTAGCAGAATGGGCATATCAGTTGAGGGTGCGAATATGCGCGCAAGGAAGGTATGAAGTGGTTCGTGGGATTCGGGACATCATGGTCTCGTGATTCAAGGTCACTCGAGATGAGTGCAGATGGAGTATGTTATGTGTTGGATGGAGTTAGTATTATCTCTAAGGCAATCAAGGATAAATTGGAAGAAGGTAGATTGATTAGCCATAGTTGAATTTGGCATATTGGTGTTAATGATCAGTTCCTTCAGCGTGATCAAGTTATGCAAGTGATTTGTGATGGTACGTGTGAGGCCTGTCGGCCGCCGTAATTGATTTTATTCAGAGGTATTCCACTGTTATGGCCTGTTGCGTATAGGCGGACCTTGGAAGGGTTATGGTGGGGTTAGACCACTACTTAGAGATTTGTATATTCTACGGTCATGAGAATTCACATGTGTGCTGCTATGGTTCTCCCGAAGTGAGTTAAGTGGAAAGTTTTATATAATGAAGTGTTAACCTAATAGTGGTTCCGAATCTATGATGGAAAGCGTGTTCTATCGTATGTTGGCATGTTAGGTTCAGTGAGTGGTATGGAATTTGAAGTGGAGATCAAGGTAACAGTTCGGTGTGGACAAGGATGTCACGAGCTCAGACGAGCAGGAAAGGAGTTTCGATGTTTAAGGTAAGCTGGTATTGTCTTCAGCGTCACCTGAGATCGGTATTTTGTGAAAAAGGCTATGCATCCTGGTTAATGATTCTTGATCGCTTTTCAGCGTTAGTACGACCGGTGGTTTGGAGGTAAGACCCAGTTATTTGTTATGGTAGGTTGTGGGAGTGTGTCCCACAGGAAGATTGTATAAATGTGGCATGTAGTCACTTGATTGATTAAAGATTTAAACCAAGTATGAAGGTTGTAGTGATTTCGTTAAATTGAGAATTGATGCCTGGAGGGCACTCGGATTCTGAGTTGTGGACTGTGGATGAGTACTCCGGTTATGACGGTTGTTCTTGTGTGTTATAAGAAGGGGGAAGTTAGTATAGACCTTTGAAAGGTTATTGGCCTAGTTTGATACGATCAGGATCGACTTGAGGTCGGTGGATGGATTTAAGCGTGAATATGGGCCCTATGTTAGGCCAGTTGTGTTCATTTCAGCAAGCGTTCCTTATGGAAGAGCACTCGGGGTGTTATTTGTCGTCAGCTATTTCGTGCAATGATATATATATTGCGCCGTATGAGTTGTGAGACGGCTTGGTAAATTTCTTATGTGTTGAGATTCCGCGTAGCGATGATGTTATATGAGCAGGGTGGCTCTTGAGATTCGGATCGGGTATCGCACCTCAGTTGTGCTTGAATTTTATAGCCTATAGTGTTATCTGTTCCCTCAGGGATGGTATTATGCACCTAGCGTGTTTCTGACCGATATTTGGTATTTCATTTTAGCGAGAAATTTAGCTCGACGTATATCTCCTTATGTGAGTTCTATGTGTGGATCGGGTGGCACGCCGTCATGTATGTTGTTTGGATCGGGTTGTGCGCCGCAACATTGTGGTGTTCGGTACAGTTCCTCATATTTGTTTTTATGTGTTCTGTTTCCTATTTTCCGAGGAAAACTCATATTAGCTGTGCGCCCGCGTCGCATGTATGATTCGCGAGCGGGGTAATTAAAATTCCTTTTCAGAGTTCATGTTCCTTTTTGTATCGCATTCTAATTGGTAGCCTATTGGCACATTGTGGCATCATATGAGACGTTTGGTCATGTCGGGATGGCTTATTGCCTGAGCAGTTCGTACTGGGTGAGACGAGATTGTTGGATTTAGGATCAGTGCAATCTGATTACGTGAAATATATTAAGGAGCAAAGATCATTATTTGGTTCAGAATATGGTAATGTTTCTTGTCAGAAGTATAGACTCAATGATTGGTTGACTCGGCAGTTGATTATGAATTTCTGCACATCTCTTCAGTTGTGGCGGTATTGTAAGAGTTAGGTTAAGACATGTGTATGTCATGGGGTGCAATGGGAGCATCAGATTCGTGGAATTTCGATTAAATTGATCAGAAAATGTTATTGTGGTCCGGTGAGTAAAGTGATGCTAGGTGTGAATTCAGCAAAGTTATGCAGCCATATTTGGGTACAGCGTGTAGTGATTGATATTGTGATCTTATGTTGGAAACAGGTCGGGCAAAGAATTCCGGATGTTGGAATTGGGCTCTAATGCTTATTTGCTTGAATAAAAGGGAATATCTTCAGAATTGATCGAGCCGATGTGCTCAATTGAGTTGTGGTAGCACGGGAAGGTGCATGAGAAGTTAAACAGTGATTTTAGATTACTTCAGTGTAGTTCTCAAGCACGTTCGAGGACGAACGTATGTTTAAGTGGGAGAGAATGAAACGACCCGACCAGTCGTTTTGAGCCCTAGCGCGTCGTTCAGCAGTCTGAGGCCATGAGCAGCTTCATTTTAGGTATTATGACTTGTACGCGTGGTCGGAATTAAATTCCGGGAAGTTCGGAGTTAATTTGGAAAGAGAATTCTCATTTCGGAAGCTTAAAGTCGAAAGAATTAACTAGGATTGGATTTTTGAGTAAAAGGCCTCGTAATCGGGATCCGAAGGTTCCAGTAGGTTCGTATGATGATTTCGGACTTGGGTGTATGCCCGGATCGGGTTTTGGATGACCCGGGAGCGTTTTGGCGCCTGTTGTGGAAAGTAGCATTTTGAAAGAAATTTCATAAGTTTGGGTTGAAGTGCATTTCAGTGATATCGATGTCCGTTTGGGATTCCGAGTCTGGGAGCAACTCCGTATGGTGATTATGGAGTTGGGAGCGCGGTCGGAAGTGAATTCGGAGGTCCGTAGGTCATTTTGGAGCCATTTGGCTAAAGATAGAAATTTGAAGGATTTTGAGAAGTTTGACCGGAAGTGGACTTTTTGATATCGGGGTCGGAATCCGATTCCGAAAGTTGGAGTAGGTCCGTAATGTCGAATATGACTTGTGTGCAAAATTTGAGGTCAATCGGACGTGATTTAATAGGTTTAAGCATCGAAAGTAGAAGTTGGAAGTTCTAAAGTTCATAAAGCTTGGATTAGGGGTTGATTCATGATTTTAGCGTTGTTTGATGTAATTTGAGGCCTCGAGCAAGTCCGTAATATATTTTGGGACTGGTTGGTATGATTGGTCAGGGTCCCGGGGTCCTCGGGTGTGTTTCGGGTTGTATCGCGCTCTCATTTGATGTTTCAACATCGTTTCTTTGGACATAAAGGGGTGCCATATTAAGCAAATGAGCTCCAAATTAAGTTTTATTGAGCCATTAGATCCGTATCGTAATTTCGGAGCCAACGCAAAAAGAATCGTCGAATTTGGACATCGTATGAGGGATTTATGCTCATTTCCGTGTCGAGAAAAGTGCTGGTTGCTGTCGTAACCGCAGATGCGGAAATTTTCCGCAGATGCGCAACCGCAGATGCGGGACCGTAGATGCGGTCAAATTTCCGCTAATGCGGAAATTGCTGGAGGTAGAGAGGTTTCTTTAAAAATCGAAGTTTGGCTCATTTTCACTTCATTTCTTCCATGGGAGCCGATTTTAGAGCAACTTTGGAGTGCCATTTTCATCACCAAGCATGAGGTAAGTGATTTCTACTAGTTTTGAGTATATACAAGGTTTATATATGGATTTAGACTTGGAAAATTGTAGAAAACTTGAGGCTTGAGGGGAAACCTAGAAAACTAGTATTCTTGAATTTTGACCACGATTTTGGGTATGAAATTTAGAGAAAATCATATATTTGAGTTCGTGAGGCCATGGGTAATCTTTATCTTCGAAAAAATTTGGATTTCGGGCACGTGGGCCCGAGGGTATTTTTGTCAACTTTTCGATCGGGGTTAGGAATTGTTATAAATTGGATTATAATGAGTACCTTAGCATATATTAATGGATTTACATAATTATTGGCTAGTTTTGGAGCGTTGTGCATCGATTCGAGTCTTCGGAAGGGCGTGGAATGCCGGTTATAGACCTTCGGAGCGAGGTGAGTCTCCTTTCTAACCTTGTAAGAGGGAATTGTCCCCATAGGTGAAATAATTGATTATGTGCTCCTATTTGTGGGGGCTACGTACGCACGAGGTGACGAGAGTCCGTGCGTAGCTACTATTATGCTATTGTCCGGGTAGTTAGGACCCAAAAGCATGCTATACTTGGATTATTTACGAACATATTGATAGCTTGAATTACTTAAATCACATCGAATTAGTAAACGAATTTCTAAACAGATAAAACTTCATTTTTCTTAAATGGTTAAAAAGGATTTGTTTTCATTGGATAATTACTCCGTGTGGACTTCTTGATTGACTGTCTGTGTGTTTATTTATAGAACGGGCCGAACGCCTCGGCAGATTAAATAGATGCATCTATAGGCGCGCCGTCGACCCACGACAAGTGCAACTGTTGGATCGGGCGCATGCTTACATTGCTTATCCTGAAACTTAATGAAGTTGATATTGCCTTTTTGGCCCGCTATAAACTAATAAAGATAACGAAAAGTAAATCTTGGAATTTCCTTATTATTTGAGAAGGTGTTACCTGTTTTCTTGCTCTATGAGTTATAATTGCTAGATAAATCCATGTTTTCCTCACATCTTCACCATATTATTATTGGACCACTAGTAAGTGTCGAAGTTGACCATCTCGTTTCTACTTCTTCGAGATTAGACGGGATACTCATTGAGTACACGTTGTTTTCGTACTCATACTACACTTTTGTGCATTTTTGTTGCACAGGTATATGTAACTCTAGTGGCCTACTGGGCGTAACAGCATAGTGGATATGGAGACTTACGTGAGCTGCACTTCTCGAGGCGACCCGCAGTCAGCAGAGTCTCTTTCAATTATCTGTATTTATTTTCTGTCCAATATTGTGTTCCGGACAGTTGTTGTACTTTATTTAATTTTTCTTAGAAATTGCTCATGCACTTGTGACACCGGGTTCTGGGATGGTTTGAAGTATTTTGTATTAACCGTTTATCATTTAAATTTGATTTGAGACAATTATCTTTTAAATTGCTAAATTTGAAGGAAAATCCTAGATTTCAAAAGTATTAAAACGAGAATTTGATTAAGTAATTTGGTTGGCTTGCTTGAAAGCAGTGTCCGGCGCCATCACGACCCTTAGTGGATTTTGGGCCGTGACAGATTGTTCCATTTTTTTTAAAATGAAATAGTCCTATTTGAATTGTTTTTCTATTAAAATAGTTTTACGTTTTGGTGCAAATAAGTCTTGAATGATCATAAGTAAAATTACTCACATTGTGTGTACCAATATATTTTTCATTCAAAATGTAAAAATTTCTTGAGCTAATTGTAACTCTAAGGATTAAAGTGATTGACCATTAATTTTTGACCTTTCGAATATCTTTGATATTATACATGAACATTTCTCTTTTTCGTATTAACAGGCTCATTTCTCATTTCTTCTCAGAAGAATGTAATTTATACTCTTATTACTACTAAGTAGCCAATATTGTAATTGACATTTTTTCGTTACATATAGAATTAGGAAAGAAAAGAGAGAAAATTGAAAAGATAGCATAAGAGAAAGAAAACTTTATACCTATATAATATATGTCTGGAAACATTTTGCAAGTATCGCTAAATTATAAATAGAGTTTATTAAAAATATAGAAGTAAGTTATCCGTGATTGTAACTAAAAGAGGTACACTATTAAATACTTGGTAAGAATTTAGCGCACTTCATTGCTTTTATTATTTATATTAACTTATTATAATTAAATAAAAAAATTAAAAATATATTACGTATTTTTTGAGCTAATATGAATATCCGCAATAAATATTTTGGGAGTTTTATCGCTTAGCCCACAAAACTAAACTAATTACCCTTACCTACCCATTAGTTTTTCTACCCACCAAACTAATTACCCTTCCTACCCATTGTAGCTTTTGTGGGTAATATTATTAGTGAAAGGAGATAGGGAAATTGTGATTGTGGTTATGCTTTCGTAAATTTAAATGGAAAGTCATAAGAGGCTATTGTTAAATCGTGAGATTAAAGCATGCCCATAATTTGTTCTTGACACATTACATAAGGAGGAGGGAAGCGAGAATCTGAGAATGCCAACAAGATTGAAATCATAGGCTGCTCATAAAAGTTAAATATCGAGAAGAGAGAAATAATTATTATTTTCATCATCTACTTCTAATACAATAAATAACATTTTCATGGAATTCTATCTAACACCTCTTTTAAGAAGAAAAAAAATTATAAAAAGCATGAGAACTTTGTTAAAATATTTAAAAAGGATCCAGTTAAAAAATTTAAAAATCAAAAAAATGCCCCAATTATAATGTCATATTGTATATTATAACATTATATTATTGTAATAAACTATATACTATTGAATTATATATTAAATACCAAAATAGCATAAAATATATGAAAATGATATTTTATATTCTTCATTCAACATATACTATTACATTAAAAAAGGTATACTATTATGGTATATTGTATACCATTACAGCATATTGTTGCAGTATATTGCACATTATTACAATATACCGTTACAGTATATTATATACTATAATAGTATATAGTCGCATTATAGCTATATACTTTTACAGTATATTGTATACCGTAATGGTATACTGTTGGTAACTGTGTTCTTCTTCGATTATTACCGTACACTGTACTGTAATAGTATATTGTTGCAATATAGCTATATACTCCTATAACATATTATATATCGTATCAGTACACTATTAGGTAATTGTGTTCTTATTCAATTTTCAGCTGAAAGATTCGATCTCAATCACCTCAAATAACTTTCAAATGTGCTAAAATTTCAGTATGAACTTCCAGAAGGTACTTAAGCAATATTTAATAGTACCCACTTTAAATCAAACACGAAATCTTCAAAAATAAAAATTGAGTTTCAAGCCAACAATGGTGGATATTCAAACACACATAAGAATTCAGATTTGGGAAGCTTACTCGAAGGTTAATAAGCAATTTTCTATAGCACCCACATCGAATCAAATAATAAATCTTCAAAAAAAAAAAATCAAGAGCTTCAAGCTCAACAATGGTGGGTCTTCATAAACACACAAAAATCATAAGAAAAGGAGGTATAGCAATAACTTGGGTCGAACCTCTTAATGAATATCGATTTGGCTGAGAAGAAGTAGATCCGTTCAAGTCCACTACTAATAAGCTTGCAAAAATAAAGCCGAATATTTTTAATATTCTGTACTTCAAATGAGAAGGCAAATAGCTAATGAGTGAGTCGGGTAAAAAGTTTAGACTGCATAGGTAGAAAAAGTAAATAATTTAAGCTTGAATAATAAAAGTAAATAATTTAAGCTTGAATAATTTAGGCTTAATGGGTATAAAGAAGATTTTCCTGTTTAATCTAACAAGTCCATCGTAAATGGACGGTCCGAAATTGTTAATGCAGTTGAAATGAGTGGTTTAATTCGGAGTTCAAATTGCAAAGGTGGGCGAGTGAAGCGCGTGCAATCATAACTTACGAGGGCGGTTGCAACTGAGGCTGTGAACATGGGGAAAGCTTAACAGCCACGTGGAAGACAAAGTAAGAAGCTTTCCCTTCCTCTTCCTTCAACTTGAAGTTCAGTCAATTTTGTCGTACTTTTGTGGGCCCACACCCCATTAATTGGGGAGAATTTTGAAAATACCAGTTAACTCCATATACATTAAAAATATTTATTTTACTTTGTACACATATTCTATAAAACTTTATTTATTTTTTAAATTTTTAATATCATTATATGCCATTAAACAAATCCACATTTTAAGGGGCCAGATTATCTCTCTTTAACATATCTTCCGTAAATATTTTATACCCGTATAATATCAAATCTCTCAAACTTCTATTAAGCATCAATTACGAAAATTCTTGTTTTGAGGAAACTGATTCTTTTACTGATTTATTATTTCAACTACTCACTTTCCAACTATCACAATCACTTCTTTCAAGTTTTTCCTCACAAGAAAATAGCAAATAATTATCCTCAAACATGCATTTTTGAACTGGGAGCAAGTTTATGGCAATACGTACAAAATGAAACAAGCTGCCGAAGAATACCATGAGTTGGCGTGTCAACGGACGCAATTAATAGCTTTTAGGATGCGTATTTTTGTCTTTAAAATATAAGTGCAGTTGGAGATGTTGGTTGTTTTTTACATGTATCTCAATTGGCCAGTAACTTAACCTTCTTAAAGATGATTACTTTTATTCGTTTTCTTTTTAACTACGTACATTGTTATGGCTCAATTTTAATTATTATTGCTTTTTGTCGCAAACGTGATTTGCATTAGTTTTGTCTAATCCAGCCAAGAATTTCAATCCTAACTACTGATAAATATTATATTTCAAATTAGAATATTGTAGATTTTTTTGAATTAAATAGTGTATTTCAAATTAGAATATTATAGTATGTTTGTTTTGAATATTGTATTCCAAATTAAAATATTATAGTTTTATTTAAGGTTGAATAGTGTATTCTAAATTAGGATATTATGGTATGTTTGGTCTAAATAGTGTATTCCAAATTAGAATGTTATGGTTTTCATATAGTGTTGAATAGTGTATTCCAAGTTAGAATATTGTGTATTTATGTAGAATTAAATATCATATTCCAATTTCGGAATATTGTAGTATGTCAGGTTTGAATATTGTATTCTAAATTAGAATATTATAATTTTTATTTAGAGTTGAATAATGTATTCTTATAAATTTCTCACTGTACAACGAATATTTCTTTTTCAAAGTTGTACTTTTCTCTAACAGGTTATGAATTTTAAAACGATGTCAAAATTTTTCAGTAGAGTTTTGTCTAAAACTTTATGTTTTACGCTTCATATTTATCAAGTTATTCAGAACATAAAGAACTTGGTTAGACTGGAAAGCCCTTACATAGAATTTGTAGGATTAAAAAAAAAAAAAGAATTCTGGTGGAGAAGAGTAATAGGTTTTGAATTTTGATTAGGAGAGAGAAGTGAATCTTAATATACTCCACATACACATTACAATAGTTATGACTACGTTTAAGAAATATTATTCCCTAAAAAGTGGTAGTCAGGATTCTGTAGATTAGAAAAAAATATATACGGTGTAATTATTTAGGTATTTTCTATGTAATTTCTATAGTTAGGCATATTGAGTAAAGAGTTTCTATAGATGGATAGTGAGGCACTTTTGGTTATTAGACAAAGTGGAAAAGTAGGTCCCACATGGGAGGCTCTTTCTTTTCTCTCTTGCACTCCAATTTCACCATCCCTTTCTCATCTTCTTGCACAATTTTACTGAAAGGTGGATTATTACCTACGTATGCTCCTCTCTCTCTCTCTCTCTCAGTATTTTTCTGGTATTCGGTCCTCCTCCCTTTTCTTCTTTCTCTTTTCACTAAAATGCATCTCTCTTTAATTTGTTTGAGTTAAATATGAGTGCTAAAGGGGGAAAATGCATCATCTCTCCTCTTTCCTTCCTCTCCTTCTTCAATGCTTTCAACTCAAACAAAATACTCATTCAATGTTAACATGAATTCACTAAGAGAATAGACAGCAATTTTCAATAATCGCAAAAGATAAAGCACACATAAAAATTCAAGGGTAGAATTTTATATCATCACAAAATTCAAGGTTAAAAATATTCAAAGTCTACCCAATTAGCAGCAATACCAAAATAAAGAGATAAATGCAAAGTTAAGTTTAATCACTGCACACCAGTGAGACGCCAAACTATTGACCATATTATTATAGAGGAACAGAAAAGCATAGATATCTCAAAAATTATTGATTCTCCCACCAAATATTAAACCCATAATTTTTTCTCTTCAAAAATTCAGGGAAAAAGAAATTTCCAGTCATTTTACTTTTTGAACTCTTGAATTTACACAAGCATACACGAAAAACAACCCTAAAAATCCAACTGTTCAGTTCCTTTTTTATAAAAATCTAGAAGATGGAGGAGAAGAATCAAAAGTGAGGAAGAGAGAACTAAAGTTGACTAGTCTTTTATTTTGTCATTCAGTAAAATGGATAAAAAGACTAGAAAGGAATGGTGAAATGGGAAACACATAGGGCAAGAGAGACATAAGGGAGAGTCTGCCATGTGAGGTCCATTTTTTTACTTGTCTAATAATTAAAAGTGCCTCGTACAAGTTTTGTTCGTTTTTTTTTTTTATAATAATGCCGGTTTTTTTTTTGGAATAACTGGCATTTCTTATTCATCAATCCAAAACAGTTTGGTTTGAGGGTGGAGTGTATAATCCACAAACACCCTTATCTAACATGAAAGATAGAACATGCAATGTTGTGAGAGTTGAGTAGAAGAAAACTCATGGGTATTGGATACTTTAGTTTGTACGAGCTATCAAACAAAGTTTCCAATCCTAACAAATATATACCAATAAAAATAAAAATTAACATTCTATTCATGAATCTAAAACTCATGGTGGCTCAAAGGTAATATCTGTTCTTCTTTTATCAACAATCCGAAAAGCAGGTAAGCTCCATTTGTCCATGTTCATTATGCCTCTGACCTGCCTTGGTAGCTCATCAAAGTTATGGAACAGTTGATTTTGTAAAGAATCATGGCTTAAAGAAGCTAATTTATCCGCAACTTGGTTGCTTTCCCTGAAGCAGTGATTCAAATTAAAAATTGTTTGTTCCCTTAAACTTCTAAGCTCATTAATCTCATCTGAAATCCTCCATGGGACACAATTGTTCCCATTAAGGCAATCCACCAATAGCTTTGAATCGGTCTCTGCCAAGATACAATGTAAACCATTGTTAATACACCATTCGATGCCAAACAACAGTGGCTGTGCTTCTGCCCAATTGCTAGTTCCAGGGCCTAAATTAATAGTGAACGCAGCAATCAAGCATCCCAAATTGTCCCTTATAACTCCTCCTCCTCCACATAAACCATTCTTACAGCTTCCATCTGAGTTTAATTTCACAAAAAATGCTGGAGGTTTGTTCCACTTGGTAATGATGGTCTTCTTGAATCCAATACTAATGTTGAATAGATGGCAGATGCTGCTCCAAATAGGTTTGGTATTGAATTTTGGGAACTGGGTGTTAACACTTTAGTGACCAACTCAGAGAAGATGGCTATTTTTTTCCTACCAACATACAAGGGGAAACCAAGATATTTTATAGGAAACTCCTTATGCTCCATTCCAGTAATCTTTTTAATTCTCTGAACTGAATCTAAAGATGAATTTGGTGCCAAAACAACACAAGATTTTTGCTTATTCATCAATTGTCCTGAAAGTTTTTTGTATGTTGTCAGGGCTTCCATTAGTAACTCCAATGATTTCCTGCATCCACCGGAAAAAAGAATAATATCATCAGCAAAAGCTAAGTGATTAATTTGAGGTCCCTCTTATTCATACTGAATCCAATGAACTCATTATGATTAGCGACCTTTTTGTAATTTTCTTGAAAGAAATTCAGCACAAATTATACAAAAGGAGGAGGAAATAGGATCTCCTTGCCTAAGTCCTCTCTTGGACCGAAAGAAGCCTTGTCTATTACCATTGACAAGTAAGGAATACCAATTACTAGAGACATTTCAGAATATGATATCTATCCATACTTCATTAAACCCCATTCTTCTCATCAGATTGCATAAGTATGGCCATGAAACTCTATCATGGGCTTTGACCCTATCATGTTTGAGCACCACATTACCGTCTCGATTAGGCTTGGCAATATCTTGGATGATTTCTTGGGCAAGGAGTATGTTCTAAGTTAAAGATCTCCCTTTAACAAAGCCACTTTGGTTCCCACTAATGATGTTAGCCAGTATTTTAGATAGTTTGCCATTAAGAAGTTTAGCAAAAATCTTGCTAACAACATTGCATAGACTAATGGGTCTAATGTCATTAAAGTGTTGAGGTGAGGCAACCTTGGGTAACAGAACAATACAGGTGTGGGTAAACCACTTAGGAAGATTAGCCCTACAGAAAATAGATGTCAATGCCATCGTGACGGTAGGTGCAACTTTTGTCCAGGCTACTTAAAAAAATTTAACAGTAAAACCATCAGGCCCAAGAGCACTATCTGGATCCATGGAGAAGACGCAATTCTTTATCTCCTCTTCATTCGGGAGTGCAATCAAATCATTGTTGACCTCCTCTGTGATCATGGGGTCAATGTCATGAAGGTCGGAGTAATTATTAACTTCAGGCTCTTCACAAAAAATATTATATTAGTTAGTGTTTTGATGGGAGTATTTGAAAAGAGGTGACTTTTGTTTTAAAAGGTGCCTATTGGCAAAGGTTAAGTCTGTTAGTCCTAACAGACACCTAAAGGGCTTGAAAGGAGGTGACTTTTGGTATTAAAAGGTGCCTATTGGCAAAGGTTGAGTCTGTTAGTCCTAACAGACACCTAAAGGGTTTATAAATACCATTTTCTTCTCCAAAACAAAAATCATCAGAAAAGCAACAAAGTATCTTCTTCTTTTCTGCTATCTTTAATTCACCAAATTTGTTCAAGTGGAAATTCGAGTTAATTGCTGGTGCTCGAATTTCAGAGGCTTTGTAAAATCCTGGAGGAATTCTGCCATAATCCCTGCAGCAACGAAATTGGGAGACTTAAATTCCTCAAGGACAGTGACTACACTATCAAAGCCTAATTATTTCATCCCTATATTCTGTTATATTTTCTAACAATCTTAAGGAATTTAACAACACTGCAATGGAGGCTTCTGGTAGTGATTCTGGTTTCAACAAGATGTTCGAAGTGTTCAAACTGGATCGATTTGATGGCTCAAATTTCACCCGCTGGAAAGACAAATTGATGTTCTTTCTCACGGAGTTGGGAATAGCATATCTGCTGAGTTCTGATCTTACTGCAATGCCAGAACCTACTGCTAAAGACTCTGACGAAATTAAGGCGGCACGCAAAAAACGTGAAGATGATGAGGTGCGCTATAGAGGTTTTATTTTAAACTCACTTTCTGATCGTTTATATGATTTGTTCCGTCCTCACAAATCACGACAAGAAATCTGGAAAGCCTTTGAACAGAAATATACTGTTGTGAAGCAAGGAACAGACAGATTCCTTGGAATGAAATTTTTTGAATTTCAAATGATAGATGAGAAATCTGTCATGGAACAGGTTGATGAGTTGCTGGTTTTGATATCTAGACTCAAAGATTTTAAAGTCGATGTTTCTGAATCTCTTCAAGTGGCTGCTATACTTGCAAAATTACCAACCACTTGGAATGACTATAGGAAGAAATTATTACATTCTTCCGAAGACTTTAATGTGGACCAGTTGACAAAGCATATTCGGATTGAAGAAGAGTCACGAAAACGTGAAAATAAATATGCTGTGGAAACTAGTTCAAAGGTGAATTATGTTGAGTCTAATAAGGCAAACAACTCAGGAAAATTTGGAAACAAGGCTGGAAAGAAGAGAAAGTTTGAGGCTGCTCCAAAGGAAAATTCTTCTAACATTAAGAAAGGTCCATGTTATACTTGCGGAAAAATGGGTCATTTTAAAAGAGATTGCAGGTTTCGTAAGAGACAGAAAAATGAAGAAAATGCTGGACAGAAGAGGGTAAATAATGTTGAACAACAACAAGCTTCTTCTTCGGATATTGTTGCTATGATTTCTGCTTTTACCAACTTGAATCTGAGTATGGTAACTGAATGCAACATGGCAGCAACTATGAAATCTGCAGATTGGTGGTATGATCCGGTGCTACAGTTCATATATGCAATGACAAGAGTTTCTTCAAACATTATTGTCACGACCCAATTCCCATACCCGGTCGTGATGGCGCCTCTCGTGAAGACAAGGCCAGCCAACTAACCCAAATCCTTTCACTAACAATTATTAAACATAAATGAATAGAAGATAAAACTTAATGGCATTAGAAACTGTTAATTACTACTCGACCGAGGTGTCACAAGTCACGAGCATCTAAGGAAACCTTAACACAACTACAGGCCAAAAAAATATATACAATAAAATTTCTGAAAAACAAAAGACAACATCCGGTGCCGCGAACGCTGGCGGTCACCTTGCTCAGCTACAATAACAATACCTTCAATCCGCTAATAACCCGCTACCGGGTGAACGATACTTGCAACTGCACGCGAGGTGCATGGAGTAAAGTGAGTACTTCCAACTCAGTGAGTAATAAGAGTAAATAATAACTGAGAGGCAAGAAATCACGTAAGAGCACTCCATCATGCTATATAGGACAGTACAACCCTTTGAGAAAACAGTAAAACCGTGAAAAATCCTTTAGAAAATATCTGGCTCAGTTTAAAAACCTCTTTTGAAAATATCTTTTTCCAACAGTCAAGCAAATGAATGCATAATCAGATAGTGCAAGTCCGCACATAAGTCAGCCCCTCGGGCACAACACTCCATCAACAAATAACACCAGGGTATCTGGTAAACAGTGCAAGAAATAGCATGGATGCCAATGATATGAGAGTGCTGAATGTCATGACACGTAGTACAAACAGGAACCAATGCATGAATGCAATGCAATACACATGACCGCTGCGGCGTGCAGCCCGATCCATTTGGGTACCCGCGCTCACTGTGGGGGTTCAGACTCCGGAGGGGCTCCTACAGCCCAAGCGCAATATCAATATAACACCGCTGCGGCGTGCAGTCCGAGCCATCCATATATCCAGAAATCACTATAACACTGCTGCGGCACGCAGCCCGATCCATGCTCAGTCCAGAAATGCACATAAGCCCCTTGGGCAATAATAAAATAGCAGTTCTCAGCTCAAAACGTCAGTAAAATATCATTTAAGTTTTCAAATCATGAAAAATGGCTGAATTTGCAAAACAGTATTAAAACCCTGGACCGAGGTCAAATAACATGCAAAGTAATGCAAAATCAGTGATATCAATCCCTGAAGGATTCAAATAATCGGCACGAAGCCCAAAACATGGCAATCAGCCCAAATCATGATGATAACAAGTAGTTTCAGTCAAATACGTAGTAATTTCATCAATCGGGACGGACCAAGTCACAATCCCCAACGGTACTCTACCTCACGCTCGCTATCCGGCGTGCAAGTCACCTCAATACAGCACTATGATGTGTAAACCCGGGGTTTCAAACCCTCAGGATATCATTTACAAGTGTTACTCACCTCGAACCGGCGAAATCCCTAGCTCGCGACGCCTTTGCCCCTCAAACCGGCCTCCACGCGCGTCGAATCTAACCAAAATCAGAGCGAATACATCACAATATGCTAAGGGAACAATACCCAATCGAAAACAATCGAGAAATAGCAGAAATCTCGAAACTAGCAAAACTCGAGCCCCGGGCCCGCTTCTCGAAAAAATACGAAATTCACATCACCGGATTCCTCGTCTCGCCATGAGTCCATACATATAAAATTCACCAAAATCGGAGTCCATTTGACCACTCAAATCCCTAGTTTAACTTTCTTAAGTTTCAAGCCCTAACCTCCATTTTTACCCTTTAATTCCTAGGGTTTTCAGTGTTAATCCATGTTTATCCACAATAACATCATAATCTAAGTCCAAGAATCCATACCTGATGATAGCCCTCGAAACCCTCTTCAAAAATCGCCCAAAATCTCCTTAGTCCGAAGTCCAAAATATTTCTTCTCTTTCAAAATCGTGAAAACACTGTTCACTTAAACCCAGCCAGGTCTCCGCTTCTGCGGTTGGGATACCGCACCTGCGGTTCCCACTTCTGCGTCAAAATAACCGCTTCTGCGGTCTAACTTAAAATACCTAAGACCGCTTCTGCGGTCGCAAACCGCTCCTGCGATGTCCGCTTTTGCGGACTGCCTCTCGCTTCTGCGGAAATTGCCAAGCCCTCAAGGACCGCTTCTGCGATCGCTCACCCGCTTCTGCGGTCCGTTTCCGCAGAAGCGGAAATATCAGATGACAGCAGCAACAGACCTGAAGCAAACTTTAAAAACTCTCGTTTAATCACTTGAATTCACCCCGAGGCCCCCGGGACCTCAACCAAAAACACCAACACATCCTAATACCTTATTCAAACTTGTTCCAATCCTCAAAACAATTCAAACAACGCTAAAACCATCAAATCACATCGGATTCAAGCCTAAGTTTCTTAAAAACTTCCGAATTACGCATTCGATCAAAAACCGAACCAAACGATGTCCGAATGACCTGAAATTTTGCAGACACATCGCAAATCACATATCGAAGCTACAACAACTCTCGGAATTCCATTCCGACCCTCGGATCAAAATCTCACCCATCAACCGGAATTCGCCAAAATACCAACTTCGCCAATTCGAGCCTAATTCTACACCGGACTTCCAAAATCAATTCCGATCACGCTCCTAAGTCACAAATCATCCCCCGANGTCCGCTTCTGCGGAAAAATCACCCAGGCCCATTTTTCGCTTCTGCGGGGCCCCCTCTCGCTTCTGCGGGACCGCTTTTGCGGTCCATTTCCGCAGAAGCGAAAATATCAGATACCAGATCCTTCAGTAGCCTTTAAACTCCAAATTTCATCCCGTTAACCATCCGAAATCACCCCGGGGCCCCCGGGACCTCAGCCAAAGGCGCCAACATATCCCAAAACATCATACAAACTTGTTCCATTCATAAAAACACATCAAACAACACTAAAACCATTAAATCACATCGGATTCAGGCCTAAGTTTCTTAAAAATTTCCGAAATACACTTTCGATCAAAAAACCGACCAAACCACGTCCGAATGACCTGAAATTTTGCACACACATCACTATTCATATATCGAAGCTACATCAACTCTTCGCCAATTCAAGCCTAATTCTACACCGGACCTCCAAAATCAATTCCGATCGCACTCCTAAGTCACAAATCACCTCCCGAAGGTAACCGAATCGCCGGAAATCACATCCGAGCCTTGTAATGTATAAGTCAACGTCCGGTTGACCTTTCCAACTTAAGCCTTCCTTAAAGAGACTAAGTGTCTCATTTCCTATCCAAACCAATTCAATTCAACTATAACTCACTCGTTGCTGATAATGAAACATGAAGAAGTAGTAAATGGGGGAAACGGGGCTGTAATACATGAGACGACGGGTCGGGTCGTCACAATTTTGAAGTTGCAACAAGTGATGAAAAGGTTTTAATGGGAAATCATGACACCGCCAAGGTCTTTGGAAGGAACAGTTGAACTACAATTCACTTTGGGAAAGAAGTTGATTTTAATTAATGTTCATCATGTACCTGATGTTAGGAAGAATTTAATTTCTGCAAGTTTATTAAGTAAGAAAGGCCTCAAAACTGTTATAGAGGCAGAAAAGATTATTTTCTCTAAGAATGGTGTATTTGTAGGACAAGGCTACTCTTGTGAGGGCATGTTCAAATTAAGTATTAATAAATTTGAAGTTTCTGCTTATATGATTGAGTCATCTATTAATTTATGGCATGCTAGACTTTCACATGTTAATTTTCGATATGTTAAGTTTATGTCTAAAAATAAATTAATTCCTGCTGTTGAGAATAATGATGATAAATGTAAAATTTGTATACAAGCTAAGATGACTAAGAAATCTTTTCCAAAGAATGAAAGAACAAGTAATCTACTTGAACTTGTGCATTCCGATATATGTGAATTGAATGGTCATTTAACTAGAGGTGGAAATAGATACTTTATTACTTTTATAGATGATCATTCTAGATATACACATGTTTACTTAATGAAAACAAAAGATCAAGCATTTGATATGTTTAAGAGTTACAAAGCATTAGTTGAAAATCAATTGGAAAAGAAGATTAAAATCCTACGTAGTGATCGAGGAGGCGAATATCTTTCCAATGAATTTTCTGTATTTTGTGAAGAAAATGGTTTGATTCACCAAGTTAGTGCACTGTATACCCCATAACAAAATGGTCTTGCTGAAAGAAAAAATAGAATGTTGGTAGATATGGTTAATGCCATGCTTTTATATGCAAAGTTACCAACGAATTTGTGGGGGGAAGCTTTGTTAACGGCTTATTTTGTGAATAATAGAGTTCCTTCAAAGAAATTTAAGGTTTCACCATATAAATTATGGAAAGGAAGAAAGCCTAACTTAAATTTCTTAAGGGTATGGGGCTGTTTAGCCTATTATCGAATTCCAGATCCTAAAAGGACTAAGTTAGGACCTAGAGGAATTAAAAGCATATTTGTAGGATATGCTGAGAACTCAAAGGCATACAGATTATTGGACATTGAGTCTAAGTATATTGTGGAATCTAGAGATGTTGAGTTCTAGGACACAAAGTTCATTGGTGACTCTAATAATTCACATGGGGACACAGAAATTACTAAACAAGATGGTAATGCAACAAGCATTGGTGATAATGCAGTAACTCAAGAAAATTGTGCAGAACCTAGTTCTTCTTCTAACAATAAAAGAAAGGCAATTGAATCTCCTGTAGAACCAAGAAAAAGTCAAAGAGTTAGAAAAGAAAAAAATATAGGTTCTGATTTTATTTCTTCTCAAGCACTAGTCTTTTTGGTAGAAGGAACTAGAGATGAAGTATTAAATAAAATTTCCATTATTTTAAATTTATAAGAGGATCCTAAAACCTATAGTGAGGCTATGGCTTCGCGGGATTCTTTTTTCTAGAAAGAAGATGTAAATGATGAAATGGATTCTCTTTTATCAAATGGTACATGGGTATTGGCAGATTTACCTTCTAATACTAAACCTATTGGGTGTAAATGGGTTTTAGAAGAAAATACAATACGGATGGTTCTCTACAAACATTTAAAGCTAGACTATTAGCCAAGGGATTTAGACAAAAGGCAGGAGTAGATTATTTTGACACATATTCTCTTGTGGCCAGGATTACCTCAATAAGAGTATTATTTGCTTTGGAATCAATATATAATCTAAATGTCCATCAAATGGATGTTAAGACGGCATTCTTAAACAGTGATCTTGATGAAGATGTTTATATGGAGCAACCCGGAGGGTTTGTACTTCCTGGAAATGAGAAGAAAGTTTGTAAATTAGTTAAGTCCTCGTATGGATTAAAACAAGCTCCAAAACAATGGCGTGAAAAATTTGATAGTGTTATATTATCAAATGGTTTTAAACATAACGGAACAGATAAATGCATTTATTCCAAATTCACAAAGGACTATGGAGTGATAGTATGTCTTTATGTTGATGACATGCTAATCATAGGAACTAACATGCAAGGCATAAATGAAACTAAGAAATATTTAACTTCTCAATTTAAAATGAAAGATTTGGGAGAAGTTGATACTATCTTAGGTGTTAAAGTTAAAAGACATAGTGGGGTTTTGCCTTATGTCATTCTCATTATATTGACAAGGTTCTTTCCAAATTTAATCATTTGGGTATTAAAGAATTTAATACTCCGTTTGATGCTTCTAGCAAGATGGTTGAGAACCCCGGAAGATCCGTTAGTCAATTAGACTATGCTAGTGCAATTGGTAGTTTAATGTATGCTATGCATTGTACTAGGCCAGATATTGACTTTGCGGTTTGTAAATTGTCAAGGTATACTCACAATCCAAGTGGTGATCACTGGAAAGGTAAAGTGAGGGTACTTGGTTATCTGAAAAGGACAAAAACTTTTGCCTTGTTTTATAACAGATTTCCTTCAGTGTTAGAAGGATATTGTGATGCTAGTTGGATAACTAGTGTTGGTGATAACAAGTCAATGTCTGGGTGGATATTCACTTTAGGTGGAGGAGAAATTTTGTGGGCTTCTAAGAAACAGACGTGTATTACTCATTTCACAATGAAATCTGAGTTTATTGCTTTAGCAGCTACAGGAAGAGAAGCAGAATGGCTGAGAAATCTGTTGTTAGATATAAAGTTGTGGCCACAACCAAAGCCAGTTGTTCTCTTGCACTGTGATAGTGAAGCAACTATGTCTAAGGCATTTAGCAAAATATACAATGGAAAATCTAGACATATTGCTTTAAGACATGAGTACATAAGACAATTAATTTCGGATGGAATTATTACTGTTGTGTACATCAAGTCTAAAGACAACCTTGCTGACCCATTCACTAAAGGACTCGTGAGGGATATGATAATAAGCACAACAAGTGCTATGGGTCTAAGGTAATTTAAATTTGTCACTAGTAACGGGAACCTTACCTTTCTTATTGTTCAACAATATTAAAGGTTTAAAAGGTAGTAACAAGTTATAGTTGTGACGGATAGCAGGTACTGGAAATTAGTACCTAGAAAAGGAGGATGAGTATAAAAAATACTCTTAGTGAAGAAGCAGAGTTCGGTTTAGGAACTAAAGAAGTCCGTGTTAAGGATTTGGTTAAATCTTCACCTATGTAAACACAAGAAGTGGTGCCGCTTCGATCAAAGTTTGGGATACAAAACTTGATAAGTGTTTATGAATTCAGGAAGTAGCACAAGGCCATAATTGGGTGCTAAAACTCACGGTGAACAAATTGTGAAGTTGGTACGATTTATGTGTATAAAGCTTTTCCGTCTTGTCAAATAGGAATTGTGGTTTAATAGAACTTAATCTAACCATCAATTTAGACAAGGTCTTAAATAGTTTATACAAGTAGTATGTTTAAATCGAAAGATACCTACTATACGCATGAATCTTATACATCAATCACTAACTAAGTGGGGGATTATTATATTAGTTAGTGTTTTGATGGGAGTATTTGAAAAGAGGTGACTTTTGTTTTAAAAGGTGCCTATTGGCAAAGGTTAAGTCTGTTAGTCCTAACAGACACCTAAAGGGTTTGAAAGGATGTGACTTTTGGTATTAAAAGGTGCCTATTGGCAAATGTTGAGTCTGTTAGTCCTAACAGACACCTAAAGGGTTTATAAATACCCTTTTCTTCTCCAAAACAAAAATCATCAGAAAAGCAACAAAGTATCTTCTTCTTTTCTGCTATCTTCAATTCACCAAATTTGTTCAAGTGGAAATTCGAGTTAATTGTTGGTGCTCGAATTTCAGAGGCTTTGTAAAATCCTGGAGGAATTCTGCCATAATCCCTGCAGCAACGAAATTGGGAGGCTTAAATTCCTTAAGGACAGTGACTACACTATCAAAGCCTAATTATTTCGTCCCTGTATTCTGTTATATTTTCTAACAAAAAAATACCCTGAAAGTATCTAATAGCGGCTTCAGATACCTCTCTAGTCCCTTCTACCCATTGATAATTCTCATCCTGAATCTTGTTGATGCTCAATCTCCTTCGCATGTCCTTGATGACATTATGAAAGTAAGCTGAGTCAGAATCACCTTCAATGAACCACTTCACCCTTGCTTTCTGTCTAAGAATAGCATTTTGGATTTTAAGATACCTCATATAATCCGCTCTAGTTTTGTTGAGATTGGACCTTCCAACTCCATCATTATCAGAGATCATTAAACCTTCAAGCCTAATCAACTCACTTTCTAGTCTTTTATGCTCTTCATGGATATCTCCAAATGTTTCTCTGGACCATATGCTAAGTTTGGAGGCAGTTAACTTTAGCTTATGATGCAGATTCCACATGGGATTACCAAAGCATTCATCATCCCAAATGTTGTTAATGACTTCCATGAATCCTTCAGGTTCAGTCCAGAAATTGAGGAATTTAAATACCTCACAAACTGGTCAGAAGTAGATTTAAATTGTGCTAACAGAGGAACATGATCAGAACAAGCACTAGCTAAATGATTAACAATGGTTCCATTATATAAGTCAACCCATTCAGAATTGTATACCATTCTATCGAGCCTTTTCCATATAGTATCAGGTGCCCCTCTATTATTGCACTAAGTGAATTTGTTCCCCACAAAACCTGCATCTTGCATCCCACATTTTTATAAGCATTGCAGGAAGTCAAAGCTTTTGTCAATCCTATAAGGAGAACCACCACACTTCTCTTCAGAATCAGCTATGACATTGAAATCTCCAATGATAGCCCAAGGACCAATAATTCTATTAGAAAGATTACACAGCTCACTCCACGAGTCTCTCCATAGGGTAGTTCTGCACTTAGCATATACCACCGAGATATGGGAGACTTTGCATGTGACTTGTTGTTTCGAGTCTTCAAGAATAACAATATCAAACTTATTTGACCAAAATAGCCAAATCTTGTTATTGAGATTAGCATAGCAACCTTGCATACCAAGGTGCCTCATATAAGTGTTCATCTTCTCTGCTTCGACAAAAGGTTCTTGCAAGGAAATGAAAGTGATATTGTATTCATTTTTAAGAGTCTTGAACCTTTCAAAAGCACTTTGTGTTCTAACACTCCTAATATTCCATGATAAAGTGTTAATCATTGGAATTCAGGAGAGTTAGGCCTATGATGAATATTTTCTAACCCCATTTTGAACAAAACAGTAGATCCACTGGTAACTCCTCTTGGTGATAGATTGTTTTGATCAGTGACCATTTGGTGGTCCTGAGAAAGTACTTTACCAGTGTTGTCTCCCAAAAAATTATTCATCTTGGTTAAATGAAGCATTTCACTATCAGATGTTGATTCAATTTCATTTGATAGGTGAATTCCCTCCACTTCTACTTCTGAATCAGATTCAAAATGTGAGTACTCATCAACCACGTTAGTACCATTAATGGAGTTTCTTTCGTGTACCAATGATTTTCCTTCATACTCTTTACTTCTCGCCTGGGTAGTTTCTAGAGTTTCAGGCCGATTATGCAGCTCTAGACCTCCTGCCAAGGGACTGCATCCCTGAGAAATACAATTCATTACTATCTGGATCTTTGATTGTAACCTCTAGTGTCCTAACATGATACGTCACCTCCTGCATTACCAAATCCTTATTCCCTTCTATTTCAACTGTAATATTAGCTAATACAGAAGAGAGGCTATTATCGTTGGCCTCAGGTTTGGATAAATTCTTGCCAACTTCTCTTGCTTCTTTCTTCCATTTTCTGTCATAAGGTGGACCAGTTTTTGTAAAGAGAGTATTTTTGTTTTGTCTCTTGGTCTTTAGTGTCACTAACGAATTTAGTAATGCTATTTATATATCTTGAAAATTAATTTAAGAAAAAAAATTAAATGTACGAATATATTATAAAAATAATAAATAAAATAATATTATGTTATTTTAATTATAAGTAAAATACTTGGGTAAAAGTATATTATATAGCATATAATATAGAAGGTATTACATAAATGAGAGGATTTATAATGTCAAGGGCATAATAGACTTTCAAGTGAAATATTTGTAAAATCTGGTGAACATGATTATTGTGATAACTAGAGCATAGTAAAATAATGCTCGACCTCGACCATTGTTGACTGTCCGGCCACGAATCCCACTGTCTACTAGTCGACCTCGGCGGCATCATTTTCCCTATCAGATTTTGACCTATACACACATCTTTAAAAAGTATGCATATGCCACGCAAAAGTGAACACATTTGGGAAGAGCTTAGGCGTCCCCATAAAACTATGATGTGAGTTCAAAATAAGCAAATAAATGAATAAAAAAGTAAAAGCAAAAGTATTATTTTTATTTAATTTTTTTAAGTGACAGTGGAAAAGGTTGACGGAAAAATAAGGCAAATGACAAAGTCTCGAAAGCAGAATCAACTTAATTAACCACCCTTATAGACTACTTGATCAAGTTTTTTCTTTCTTTTTTTTTTGGCATTTTTTTTTGGCAAAGTGTATTTTTATTTTTTGCTGGTGTAGTGGCTACTCTGAGCGATGCAGTGTAAGATCATGTCCTCGGGTGGGTCAGGAGCGGGGGGCAAAGGGTGGCGGGGGGAGGGGGTAAGGCATCCACTAGATTGAGAGTTGGATCCTAGAACATAGGGATATTGACAGGTAAGTTAATAGATTTGGGGAAGATTCTCCAGAAGAGAGAGAGATTAATATAGCATGTGTCCAAAAGACTAGGTGGGTGGGTACGAAGGCTCGGGATGTTAATGGGTATAAACTTTGGTATTCAGGGGGTGCTGGGGGCAAGAACGGGGTAGGTATTTTAGTTGATATGGATCTTAAGGAGTTAGTGGTGGATGTTAGGAGGGTGAATGATAGGTTGTTAACTATTAAGCTAGTGGTTAGTGGGTTCACTTTTAACGTAATTAGTGCTTATGTGCCTCAAGTGGGGCTGGGCGAGAAGGTCAAAAGGCGCTTCTAGGAAGATTTGGACGAGGTTATGCGTGGCATTCCACAAACCGAGAAAATTTTCATACGGGGTGATTTTAATGGTCAAGTTAGAGAGACTGTTATCGGTTATAACAAGGTGCCTGGCGGGTTAGGAACGAGGGCGGTACCTTGTTGTTGGATTTTGCTAAAACTTTTGACTTGGTGAGAGGGATGACCACTTGGTGACTTTCTGTTGTAAGGTAGCGAAGACTCTGATTGATTATCTTCTCCTCAGGAGAGGTGATAGGGGCCTTTGCACTGAGTGCAAGATTATCCTGAATGAGTGCATGTCGATGCAACATAGGCTCTTGATAATAGACTTGGAGGTCAAGAGAGCAAGGAAGAAGAGAGTGGTGTACGCCAACCTAAGATCAAGTGGGGATCCTTGACTAAGGAAAAGGCTCAGGAGTTGGGGGAAAAGCTGTTAGCTATGGGGGCCTGGAGGAGTACTTGGAATGCGAGTAGTATGTGGACCACGACATCGGGCTGCATTAGGAAAGCTGTTAGGGGGTATTAGGGGTCACAAAGGGTACTCGAGTGGCCACAAAGGGGACAAGTGGTGGAATAAGGAGGTCCAAGGAAAAGTGAAAGCTTAGAAAGTGACATAGTTGAAGCTAGTGGGGAGTACGAATGATGAGAAGAGAACGTATAGGTAGTGTTATAAGATGGAAAGGAAAGAGGCAAAGTTAGAGGTCACGACGCCTAAGACTGCAGCATTTGAAAGATTGTATGAGGAATTTGGGGGTAAAAGATGTGATAGGAAGTTGTACAAGTTAGACAAGATTAGGGAGAGGAAGGCTTAGGACCTGGATCATGTGAAGTGTATCAAAGATGAAGATGGTAAGGTATTGGTGGAAGAGGCGTGTATCAGGCGTAAATGGCGGGAGTACTTTTATAAACTCTTGAACAAGGAAAGGGACAAGAACATCATGCTGGGTGAGTTGGAGAACTTAGAGGGACAGAGAGATTTTGGATTTTGCAGGCGTATTTAGTGTAGGGAGGTTGATGTGGGAATATGGAAGATGAGCAGAGGTAAGACGATTGGGTCTGACGAGATTCCGGTGAAATTTTGGAAGCAAGCGGGTAGAGCAGGCTTGAAGTGGCTTACTAGCTTGTATAATGTCATTTTGAGGATGAAGAAGATGTCCACAGAGTGGCGGTGGAGTTTGATGATTCCATGGTACAAAAACAAAGGTGATATCCAGAACTGTAACAACTATATGAGTATGAAGTTGCTGAGTCACACTATGAAAGTTTGAGAGAGAGTGGTGGATAGGAGGGCGAGGACATCTGTATTTATTATCGTGAACCAGTTTGGATTAATGTCGCGATAGTCAACTACAGAAGCCATTCACCTTGTGAGACGATTGGTGGAGCAGTATATGGAGAGAGAAAATGACTTACAAATGGTGTTCATTGACCTTGAGAATAGGGGTGTTCCAAACCGAACCGAAACCGAAAATCGAACAGCAAAAGTGGCTTAATGGCTTATTGGTAGCGGGTTAACGGTTTAACGGATGGGGAACGGGTTGAAATTTTTTTATTAACAACTTATCGATTTGGGGGCAGATTATTCAATTTTCTTAACGGATAATCCGTTAACCCGTTATGAATATATATATATATATATATATATATATATATATATATATATATTTTTTTTTTATATTAAATAATAAAAATCCCTTCTTCCACTTAGTTGTCACGACCCGAATTTCCCACCATCAGAGTCGTGATGGCGCCTACTCGTGGTAGCTAGGCAAGCCAACTTAATTACCTTTCCATCACTAGCAATTATCTTTAACAGTTTATAACATCAATATAGAACATAAAGTCTAATAAGAACAATAGCGGAAGTCTGTCTTAAAATGATGAATTTAAAACGCGGAATAGTCAAAAACAACCTCTACCCAAGATTTGGTGTCACATTACTCACGAACCACTAAGAATAAACTAAATACAAAGGTCTGAAAGAAATATAACAACTGTCTGTCTCGAAACAAGGAGGCAACAGTCTAAAAGAAAACAATGAGAAGAGACGCCGGGCCTGCGGACGCCTGCAAGGCTACCTCAGTCTCGTGAATATGAATCGCCTGCTTCCGAACTACTGCTGCTGCTGTTCCTCAAAACCTGGACCTGTGCAAAAATGCACAGAAGTGTAGCATCAGCACAACCGACCCCATGTGCTGGTAAGTGTCTAGCCTAACCCCGGCGAAGTAGTGACGAGGCTAGACTGGACACCACATAAACCTATGCAGTTATAGATATACAGCGGAAATCGAACAAAGCAATTACCAACATGGGAGAAGAAAACATGCTATGGGGAGTTACAATAATAACAATAATCCAGAGTAACAACTAAAGCAACTTAGGTTCACAGTGAACAAGGAATCAATACTCAAATGTAAACACATAGCCTCAATAATTGTTGCGGCGTGCAACCCGCTCCATAATTACTATTGTTGCGGCGTGCAACCCGCTCCACAAATACCACTGTTGCGGCGTGCAACCCGACCCATATCATTATCATGTATCATTGTTGCGGCGCGCAACCCGCTCCTCACATCTTATTGTTGCAAAACCGACCCCGGGCCCGCTTGGTCAAAACACGCGGTTCGAATCAAAATAAATTCACCCATAACCCCACGAATCCAAAGATATAATTTGTTTTAAGATTCGACCCCAAATTGGGGTTGAATTACCCAAAATTCTCAAAACCCTAACTCTACCCAAAACCCATGATTCCTACCTTGATTTCATGATTTAGGCTTAGAAACTTGCTAATTAATGAAGGAAAAGTAAAGGAAATAAGTGGGAAATTACTTACTCAAGTGGTCTTGAAGCTTGAGGGCTTTAATGGCTTCCTAAGGCTTGGGAGAGAAGAGGGCTCGTGATAAAAAGTGAAAAATCCCGAGTGTACTGTTTCTGTTCTTTTAAAAAAAATCACTGGACGACATTACACTACGCGTTCGCGACAGTAGGGTCGCGTTCGCGATGAATAGAAGTTGGCAAGCATCGCGTTCGCGGACAAGGGATGCGAACGCGAAGAGAAAATATTGGGTGCCTGGAAAATTGGCCTACGCGAACGCGTTGGCCTGTACGCGAACGCGATGGGAAATGGGCTGGGAACTACGCGAACGCGGTCCGGCCCTCGCGAACGCGAACAAGAAAAGAGGACTGGGCCCTTAGAGGTTCATATCTCTATGCGAACGCGGACTAATGACGCGAACGCGATGAAGGAACAAAATGAAGCATCGCGAACGCGTGTGGGGGAGTGCGAACGCGAAGAAGGATTTCACTGGGCAAAAATTGCAGAAAAATCTGCTACCATTCCAAGTGTAAAAACACCCCGAACTACCTCCAATTCACTCCCGAGCCCTCGGGGCTCCTAACCAATCACAGACACTAACTCAATAACATCCTACGAACTTACTCGAGCGATTAAATCGCCAAAATAACATCAAAATCACTGAATCAAGCCTCAAAATCATCATTTTCCTTTCAAACTTCATAAACTTCCAACTTTAGACAATTAGGTCCGAAACACGTCAAACGACGTCCGATTTCGACCAAACTTTACAGAAAGCGCTTAACACATATTTAAGACTTGTACCGGGCGTCGAACCAAAATACGAGCCCGATAACACAATCTTTTAATCAATTTTTATTTCCATTTTCCTTAATAATTTCAGAAAAACAATTTCACAGAAAAATTCATTTCTCGGGCTCTAGACCTCGGAATTCGACTCCGGGCACATGCCCGAGTCCCATATTTTTCTACGGACCTTCCGGGACCGTCCAAATCTCGAGTCCAGGTCCGTTTACCAAAAATGTTGACCGAAGTCAACCTTAAACATATTAATATCAAAATTCTTCAAATTTTTCACAGAATTCACATATTTCAACATAAAAGCTTTCTGGCTACGCGCCCGGACTGCGCACGCAAATCGAGACAAGTAAAAAAATGAGGTTTTCAAGGCCTCGGAAATACAGAATCAATGAGGAAACAGGTGATGACCCTTTGGGTCGTCACATTAGTACTCTATTTGTAATTCCCATTTGGCTTTTAAAAATTCTCCTTTCTTTCATGGAATCACTGATATGGATCGTACTAACTTATTACACCATCGGGTTTGCTCCTGCTACAAGTAAGTATGTTCTCCGTTCACTTCTGGCAACCAAAATTTCTTTGTGGCAAAATGTGGTGTATTTGTTTAGGCTGCTGAGTCGTGATATCTGGTCAATGTGAATTTATGATGCACATTTTACAATTAGTTTAGGAACTATAAGAATTCAAACTTACATTTTTGTGCCTACAAAATGTCCAGGTTTTTTCAATTGCAATATAGATTGAATTAGGCCGATAAATCGCCGGATAACCGCTCGATAAGAGCTAAACCGATACCAATCCGCCCAATATCTTATCGGGTGGCTAGGGGATTAATACATTTAAAAGTGGATAACCGATAAGCCAAACCGTTAAGAGTAAATAACCGCCCGATCCGCCCGATAAGCAGCCCTACTTGAGAAAGCCTATGACAAAGTCCCGAGGAAGGTGCTATGGAGATGTTTGGAGGTAAGCGGTGTCCGGTAGCGTACATTAGGGTGATTAAGGACATGTACGAGGGAGATAAGACTCGGGTGAGGACTGCGGGAGGAGACTCAGAATATTTTCTAGTGGAGATGGGGTTGCATTAGGGGTCGGACCTTAGCTCATTTTTTTTTGCCCTAGCGTTGGATGTGCTGACATGATACATACAAGGGGGGTACCATGGTGTATGCTATTTGTTGATGACATAGTACTGATTGATGATACGCGAGGTGGTGTTAACGTTGGGTTGAAAGTTTGGAGACAGACGTTGGAGTCTAAAGGTTTTAAGTTGAGTACGTTAAAAACAGAATACTTGTAGTGCAAGTTCAGTGATGGGAGGCATGAAGCAGAAGTGAAAGTGAAGATTGATACTCAAGTCATTCCCAAAGGAGATAGTTTCAAGTATCTTGGGTCTATAATCCAAGGCAACAAAGAGATTGTCGAAGATGTTACTCATCGCATTGGAGCGGAGTGGATGAAAAGGAGGCTAGCTTCGGGGGTCCTGTGCGATAAGAATGCGCCCCCTAGACTTATGGGCAAGTTCTACAGAGTAGTGGTTAGATCGACGATATTGTATGAATCTGAGTGTTGGCCCGTCAAGAAGTCTCGTGTCTGGAAGATGAAAGTAGCTGAAATGATGATGTTGAGATGGATGTGCAGACAAATCAGGAACGACAAGATTAGGAATGAAGTTATTTGGGACAAAGTGTGAGTGGCATCTCTGGAGGACAAGTTGCGGGAATCGAGGCTACGATGGTTCGGGCATGTGAAGAGGACATAGATGCCCTGGTCAGGTTGTGTGAGAGGCTAACCATGGCAGGCTTGAGGAAGGGCAGGGATAAGCCAAAGAAGTATTGGGGAGAGGTGATTAGGCACGACATATCGTTGCTTCACCTTACCGAGGACATGACCCATGATAGAAAGGTATGGAGGTCGAGGATTAAGGTAAGTTGATAGGTAGTTGTGAGTTTCTCCTAGACTTACCAGTAGTACTAGTACTATTCTTGTATTCTCTTATTCCTGGTTCTTTATTACTTGTTGTGTCATTTGCTTCTATTACCCAATTACATTGCTGCTGCTATTGCTTGTTGCTTTATTTTTGTTGTTTCTTGAGCCGAAGTTCTATCAGAAACAGTCTCTCTGCTTTTATAGGGTAGTGGTAAGGTCTGCGTACACATTACCCTCCTCAGACCCCACGTATGAGATTAAACTGAGTTTGTTTGTTGTTTTTTCTTTCAAAGTTAAGGTGTTTGGCTAAGCTTTTTGAAGGAAAAAAAAGTGCTTTTGGCAGAAGCAATTTTCAGAGGCAGAAAAAATAGCTTCTTACCAAAAATACTTTTTTGAAAATATACTTAGAAACACTTTTTAAAACCTTGCTCAAATATTAATTGCTGCTCAAAAGTATTTTTCAAATCAATGGCTAAATACAAACTATTTCTTACCAAAAGTACTTTTTTGAGAAAAAATACTTTTCAAAAATAAGTTGATTTTTAAATGGTTGGCCAAATAGGTTATTAGATGACGACAGCTTCGCCCCGAGCTGGTTTTTATGATAACTAACTTCAATCACCAAAGCAATGTTGTGAAAGTAATGAATGTTCAATAACCAAGAGTATCAGAATATAATATGGTTGGGGTGGGTGAAGAAATGGGGAATTGGGGATGGATGTGCATATATGTTTTGACTTTTTGAAGAAAAATGAGCGTTCAAATTACTCCAATGTTCATATTCTTTTTCCACCAAATGTTCGCCTTTGAGTAGCTTTCGAGCTTCCATTTTGGGCGGCAGACACATTATATTTATTAGTGACAACTAAGCGATCTTGTGCTGTTTTAAGGTAATTGTAAGTCACACATCACTTTCCTTGTTTAATTTCTTAATGCAGATTAGTTAAAACCTAAGTACTCTTCTTTTGTCAAACTCTCATACAGCTGTTTCCAATTTCTTTCATTAGTATTGACTATATATTGAGTAGTAGTACTCCATTATTTTTGGGAAATGGGAAAGAGAGAATAAAGCCCACTTTTGGGAATGTGCTATTTGTACATTATGGCCCTTTATAATTTTAAAATTAAGAAAACGATCTTTTTAAATATCTTATGTGTGAAAGAAAATATTTTACGTGTAAAAGTAAATCTTTCATACATAAAAAAAAGATGGGTCATAAAACTAAAAACAAGTTTGTAAAGAGCCAAAAAACTAATTGCCAAAGACGCTTTGGCAAGCTTCTTTATTTTGCTTATTCTACTAACCTTGCTTGTGTCTTTGCAATTTGGCATAAACCTAATTACCACTCACATCTCAGTATATAATTGATCGAGAAATGGTCAAAACTGCCCCTAGACTATTAGAGGTTGTGCAATAATACTCTCCGTCCACCTATTTTGCAAAAATTACCCTCACCGTTATCTTTTCGGCTCAAGATTGTCCTTACGACTAACAACCATGTTATGTTTAAAAAAGTCTTAATTAATTTTCCCGTGTCATCGTCCCATTGGCCTAACTTAAAACTCACATAAATTAAAATAAACTCACCCACATTCTAAGACCCATAAACAAAAATACTTTTTTCTAGTCTATCCTTCTTCCTCTCCCTCTTCCGTTTCTTTCTCCTCTTTCGTTCCAAAAAAAATTCCAACATCTAGAACTCTCATACACCCATTTTTTCCTAAGAAATCAAAACTTTCTCTTATAGTTAATCACCTTCCTCTTTCTATTTCTTTCTCTATTAAATGTACACATCAATACTCCTATTTTTTTCCATCACAGAAATACCATTCATCATTAATTTTTCTTACTACACTTTACTGCTTCATACAATAAGCTCAATCAAGTATTTATTACAGTCACATTCTCTAATAAGTCGTATTCTCTCAAATTCTCAGGCATGGGCGGATCCACATAGAGGTGCTCAAGCACCCATTGCCTATGGTATGGAACATATAATTTTATAGAGAATTTTGTATACAGTCAAATCATATGCCTTCGATTTATAGGCTCAAAGGGTCGTCTTAAGACCGAGTTCAGGCAAGGTCGAGTTCGAGCCCGATGGACCAGACTCGAGCTCGAAGATAGGATGCAATGCCCGAGGATCGAAGTACGATGAATACCGAAGCCGAGTATGCTCGACACCAAAATAATGCCGTTATGGATCTCTAACAGAATGAGCGAGACTCCTGCCACGTCCCCAAAATCATGGCGCTAATCGCGGAATAGAATTGTACGATACCATATTAGGCGGCTAGACAACTGTCCCAATAAGATTCCTTACTGTAAATGGAAATGTACCTTATTTAGGGTTCCCTTATTATATAAATGGGACCCCAATCATTTGTAAACATCATCCAATCATTGGCAAAGAATATACTATCTTATTTTTTTGGCTCATTGTTCATCAAACTTGTCTTTTCTCTTTACTGTTCTTACTTAATTGTTCTTGGTTCATCTGGAGGTGACTAAGCTCGAGGACGATACTGTTTGGTAACATGGGTTTGATTCATTCATTTCTTTCATCTATACTTTATACTTCTTGATTATTAATTGGTATTGAACTAAATCACATATCTTTAAAACCACAAATCAAATTTAATTGTTACTCGTATTTTTGAGGTAAAAAGTTTGCGCCCACCCTGGGGCTAAAGATAATAGTGATTATTTAATTACCGATTCTCATTACACACGTTATTTTTACACTTTTTCTTGTCAAGATTTTCTGATTCTCAAGATTAAACATGTCAAACTCGCAAAATGCACATGTTCATGACAACGAAGGTCTTGGATTTCATGGGGAAAATAACAATGTAGGGGTCGGTGTACCACCGATAAACCCTGGGGAAGTGCCAAATGTGGAACCAGTTGACGTTAGTTCGCACATTGCTTTAAATGCAGATTTAGGCGCAGACCCCAGAGGAAGTGTATGCAGGGAAGCCCGGTCTGGGGGCCAAGGAACACCAGGTATAGGAGATGGAGGAGTCAGCCTCCAAGTAATATTCGAGATGCTGCAAGTTCAGCAGATCGCCATCGCTCAACATTAGAGTCAGAATAAAACTCCGAGCATAGCTGAACCAGAAAACACTCGACGTGCTGAACCGGCACCAGAGAGGTCGAACGAAAATGGCTCGGGGACTGGTCCCACCATTATGAATATGCTCGAAGAGCTCAGCAAGTGGATCGAGTACGGGGAAAAGAAGATTGAAGACAACGAGAAAAAGGTGGAAACCTATAACTCCCGTGTTGACCAGATACCGGGAGCACCTCTAGTCATGAAGGGTTTAGATGCCAAAAAGTTCATATAAAAACCGTTCCATCAGAGCGCGGCTCCGATGCCCATTCCTAAGAAGTTTCGCATGCGCGATATACCCAAATATAATGGGACAACCGACCCTAGCGAGCATATTACTTCATACACTTGTGGGATCAAAGGAAATGACTTGAATGACGATGAGACCGAATCGGTATTGTTAAAAAAGTTTGGGGAAACATTGTCGAAAGGAGCCATGATTTGGTATCATAACTTGCCTCCTAACTCTATTGATTTGTTTGCTATGTTAGCAGATGCCTTCGTGAAAGCACACGTCAGGCCCATAAAGGTGGCAATGAGGAAGTCAGACGTCTTCATAATAAAACAAAAGAACAATGAGATGTTGAGGGAGTTCGTCTCTAGGTTTCAGATGGAGCGAATGGAATTGCCACCGGTCTCGGATGACTGGACATTACAAGCTTTTATGCAGGGTTTGAACGAGAGGAGTTCGATCGTGTCTCGACAATTAAAGCATAATTTGATCGAGTACCCAGCTGTGACGTAGTTGGACGTACATAACTATTACCAATCGAAGATCAGGGTTGAGGACGACCAATTGGGAGCCCCCTCGGATTCAGTTCATCCTAATAGATTGACAACCAAACCCCCGAGGGATACAGACAGGGAATCAAGATCGAACAAGGGACGGTATCAGCCATATGTCGATTGGAGAAACAACGGTTCGGGTTGTAACTCTCCTCGAAATGATCGAAGAAACGATCAAGGTTTTAGCTCTTGGGGGCTCATGAGTAAGAGTGGGTTCGATAAGCACACCAACCTCGTGGAGGCACCTCGAATGTCAGAGTATAATTTCAGTGTAGACGCATCAGGGATTGTGTCAGCTATTGGAAGAATCAAAGATACCAGATGGCCCAGGCCTATACAGACCGATCCTTCTCAGAGGAATCCAAACTTCATGTGTAAGTATCATGGCACACATGGCCATAGGACCGAAGATTGTAGGCAGCTAAGGGATGAGGTAGCTTGGTTGTTCAACGAGGGTCACCTTCGAGAATTTCTCAGTGATCGAGCAAAAAAACCACTTCAGGGAGAGAGACACAAGAAAGAATGATCAGCAAGAACCACAACATGTAATCCACATGATCGTTGGCGGTGTCGATGTCCCGCAAGGACCTGTGTTCAAACGCACCAAGTTATCGATCACCAGAGAAAAACGGACTCGGAGCTATGTGCCCGAGGACGCCTTATCATTCTATGACGAGGAAGCAGAAGGCATATCTCAGCCGCACAATGACGCCCTGGTAATTTCTATCCTTTTAAGTAAAATTCAAGCTAAACGTGTTCTAGTGGATCCAGGTAGCTCAGAGAACATAATCAGATTGAGGGTCGTAGAACAGCTCGGCCTACAGGATCAGATTATACCTGAATCCCGGGTCCTAAATGGCTTTAACATGGCAAGCGAAACAACAAAAGGGGAGATAATCCTACCAGTCAACATAGCCGGGACCATACAAGATACAAAATTCCATGTCATCGAAGGCGACATGAGGTATAATGCACTCCTCGGGAGACCATGGATACACAACATGAGGGTGGTACCTTCAACTCTTCATCAGATGATGAAGTTCCCAACGGAGGATGGTGGGAAAACGGCCTACGGAGAGCAACATATTGCAAAGGAAATGTTTGCAATCGATGAAGTGACGCCGATACCAGACCCTTCAACCTCGGAGAAATCGAGCATCAAAGGTAAGCAGGCGGCTAAATAGCAATCACCGCCCCCAGCCTCGACGGAATCGGAGCAACAGGTAATTGAAGATGAAGAAGAGGATTTCCTCACTCCTCGAACCTTCATCGTTCCCGAAGAGTCCAATGCAACCAAATCAACTGTCGAGGAACTGGAGCAGGTCATACTGATCGAATACATGCACGAGAGAAAGATATACTTGGGAACGGGATTAACCCCCGAAGTCAGGAAAAAAATTATTCAATTTCTTATTGATAATATGGATTGCTTTGCTTGGTCCCACTTAGATATGACAAGGATTCCACCGGAAATAACAACACATCGGTTAAGCCTCGGCCCTAGGTTCAACAAGTAAAGCAAAATAGGAGGCCCCAGTCCGAGGTAAAACATGCATTCATAAAGGACGAGGTAACCAAACTCCTTAAAATAGGGTTAGCCAACGTAGTTGTAGTTCCTAAAAAAGGAAATAAACTTAGAATGTGCGTAGATTACAAGGATTTAAACAAAGCATGTCCGAAAGATTCTTTCCCACTGCCCAACATCGATCGTATGATCGATACCACGGCCGGCGACGAGATCCTAACTTTTCTCGACGCCCACTCCGAGTACAATCAAATTCAGATGAACCCGGAGGACCAGGAAAAGAATTCATTTATCACTAAATTTGGAACTTATTGTTACAACTTAATGCCCTTCGGGCTAAAAAATGCAGGAGCTACATACCAACATCTAGTTAACGAAATGTTTGAAGAACAGATAGGTAAAACAATGGAAGTTTACGTTGATGATATGTTGGTTAAGTCCCTGCGCGCTAACTCATTTGAAGGAAACATTCAAAATTTTGAGAAAGTACAACAAGAAGCTTAACCCGGAGAAATGTGCCTTTGGCGTCGGCTCGGGTAAGTTCCTCGGTTTCATGGTCTCGAGTCAGGGTATCGAAATTAATCCCGACAAGATCAAGGCCATCGAGGATATCACAGTCGTGGATAGTGTGAAGGTCGTGCAAAGGCTGACTAGATGAATAGATGCTTTGGGTCGATTCATTTCGAGGTCATCACATTGAAGTCAGCGATTCGTTTTCTTTGCTTAAAAAGAAGAATGATTTCGTGTGGACCCAGGAATGCCAGCAAGCCTTGGAAGAATTGAAGCGATACTTATCGAGCCCGCCTTTGCTTCACACCCCGAAGGTAGATGAAAAACTTTACCTATACTTGGCAGTATCCGAGATAGCGGTAAGTGGGGTACTAGTTCGAGAAGAGCAAGGTACGCAATTTCCTGTTTATTATGTAAGTCGAACTCTAGGAGATGCTGAAACTAGATACCCTCACTTAGAAAAATTAGCACTTGCATTGATAAGCGCATCTAGAAAGCTAAAATCATATTTTCAATGTCATCCCATATGTGTATTAACAACTTACCCCCTTCGAAATGTTTTGCATAAGCCCGAGCTATCGGGCCGGTTGGCCGAATGGGCCGTCGAACTTAGTGGGTACAATATCGAGTATCAACCCCGAACGACCATCAAGTCGCAAATCCTAGCTGACTTCGTGGCCGATTTTACGCTGACCCTTGTACCCGAAGTGGAGAAAGAACTCCTGCTAAGATCGGGTACATCATCGGGTGTATGGACCCTTTTCACGACGGTGCCTCGAATGTGAAAGGGATCAGGCTTGGCATTGTCTTAAAGACACCTACGGGTGGAACCATTAGACAATCTATCAAAACTTCTAGGTTGACTAATAATGAGGCCGAGTATGAGGCCATAATTGCAGGTCTCGAGCTAGCTAAGAGATTGGGAGTAGAATTCATTGAAGCCAAGTGCGATTCACCGTTAGTGGTAAACCAAGTAAACAAGAGTTTTGAGGTTCGAGAGGACAGGATGCAACGGTACTTGGATAAGCTACAGGTAACTCTACACCGCTTCAAGGAGTGGACTTTGGATCACATGCCTCAAGAACAAAATAGTGAGGCCGATGCACTTGCTAACCTGGAATCCTCAGTTGAAGAAGATGATATCGTCCCGGGGACTGTCGTCCAATTATCGAGGTCTGTGGTTGAAGAGGGTCATGCCAAGATATATTCTACAAGCCTGACTTGGGATTGGAGGAATAAGTACATCGATTATTTGAAAAATAGAAAACTCCCATTGGATCACAAAGAATCAAGGGCCCTACGAACCAAGGCTGCTAGGTTTGCATTAGATAAAGATGGAACATTGTACAAGAGAACGTTCGATGGACCATTACTGGTAAGTTTAGGGCCGGGGGACACCGATTACGTTCTACGAGAAATCCACGAAGGTACTTGTAGGAATCACTCAGGCGTCGAGTCTTTAATTCGCAAAATTATCATAGCAGGGTATTACTGGGACAGCATGGAGAAAGATACTAAGGAGTTTGTCAAAAGATGTGATAAGTGCCAGCGGTTTGTACCAATGATCCATCAGCCCGGGGAACAACTCCACTCGGTCCTATCCCCGTGGCCTTTCATGAAATGGGAATGGACATAGTCAGCCCTCTACCAACAGCCCTAGGTAAAGCCAAATTTATTTAGTTTATGACTGATTATTTTTCAAAATGGGTGGAAGCACAGGCCTTCGAGAAGGTAAGAGAAAAGGAAGTTATTGACTTCATTTGGGACCACATCATATGTCGGTTCGGGATGCCTGCCGAGATTGTATGTGACAATGGAAAGCAATTCGTCGGCAGCAAGGTGACGAAATTCCTCGAAGCACATAAAATAAAGAGGATCTTGTCAACACTGTACCACCCAACTGGAAATGGACAGGCCGAGTCCATAAACAAAACTATCATTCAAAACCTAAAGAAAAGGTTGGACGATGCAAAGGGAAAATGGAGAGAAGTTCTACCCGAGGTCCTTTGGGCGTATCAAACAACATCGAAGTCTAGCACGGGGGCTACTCCGTTTTCTTTAGTATATGGCTCTGAGGCCCTTATCCCTGTCGAGTCGGAGAACCAGCGTCAGGTATCGACATGCATCGGAGGAGTCAAATCAGAGGCTATGAATACTAGCCTCGAGCTATTAGATGAAAAACGAGAGGCAGCACTTGTTTGGATGGAAGCACATAAACAAAGAATCGAGAGATACTACAATAGAAGAACCAATCTTCGACACTTTGGAATCAGGGACTTAGTTCTACGAAAAGTCACCCTCAATACTCGAGACCCGAATGAAGGAAAACTAGGCCCAAATTGGGAAGGACCGTACTGAGTCCTCGGAATTGTCGGTAAAGGATCTTACAAACTTAGCACAATGGAAGGCGAACAACGCCAAACAATTGGAACGTATCACTACTCAAGAGATACTATTGCTAAGGTATGACTTTCTCTTTTCGTCCATTTGAATTTGAAACTAACCCATTGCAGGTGTTCGGTCGAAGCTATTGAAGGCACCTTTTTACACGAAGTCTTTAGGTTTTAAAGCATGCGTTGCACTCTTTTTCCTTTAGATCGGATTTTGTCCCAAATGGGTTTTACCAGCGACGTTTTTAACGTGGCAACAATTATATGCTACCTAAGGAGAACTCAACAGTATCCAAGGCTTCTTTTCAATCAACCTCGAATATTGGGGGGCATCACCCTCAGAGGTCATATTTTCGAGGAAAATACTTCACGCCTAAGAGGTCCTCGATAGGAGAACTTTGTAATGGACCAAACGGTCAGATGAACCGTGTCCATATAGAATAGTCGAGCCCCGACAGCAAAACATGTACACATGTATCAATTACTCAAAGAAGCATTCCTTCTATATCAAAACACTTTGTGTCCCAAAGAAGTCTACTATTATACGAGCTCTACACTTACAATTCTACGAGAAACGGCCCAAGGGCCAAGATGCAAATACACCCCGAATACTCAGGGACTATCATCGAAAGTCAACACATCCGAGTCATCAAAAACTCGAACTCATAAGACCTCAAAGAGGCATCCCCTTGATATAAAGCCCAAGGCCATCATACTCGGGGACTAACCTTTCGAACAAGTTTGAAAGGTTATCGGAAAACAAGTCCAAGAGACATACCCAAAGGCTATAGCCATATTAAAGACTACGGTCATATAAAAAGACTACGGTCATATAAAAAGGCTACGGCCGAAATAATGCGGCTCGGAGATGTTCGACTTCCGCCATAAATCAAAGGCCTTCAAACACTTTGAAAAAATGGTTAAATCAGGCTACCCTCGGCAAAAGCAAAAGATAAAGGGCTTTGAAAAAATCAGCCCTCGAATAATTTAAAGGCTTCAATAACATCATCCTTCAAAAAAAACCTCAAGAGGTATTCGATTATGTTTGCACAAACAAATTACTAATAAGGTTCCGACCCGTCGAACCTTCGAAAAACCCAACGGGTACAAAAAACACATGCTTAGGCATAGATAAATTTTCACTAAGTCTTTTAGCCGAAAAGAGGGAAAAATTATAGCCATTTTAGAGGCCGAATTGGCCCAACTTAAAAGAGCCTAAGGGCTAACCTAAAAGAGCCTAAGGGCCAAAACATATAGGGTTCGAGACATTGCTCTCACTTAACTCGGACTCAAGAGTCCTACCATCCCGAGCTCGCATCAAATCAACTTAAGCTTAGCTCGAGGATTAACAAAAATCTTAAGAGGTATTCTATTATAAAGATCACCCATTGATCAATAAAAAATCTAAGGGTTATTATATTCTGAGTTCAGGCCAATACTCGGACTGATCATTAAAGTTATAACATCAAATAAAGACGAGACGGGATTATCGAAGATGAAGCAAAGAGATCCTTTTATATTTATAATAGGTGCTTACAAGAGATATTTTACAATACCCACGAGGGGTCCATGCACAAAAACAAAATAAAGAAACCTAAATCTACTCCGGGGCCACATCCTCGGCAGTTGTATCTTCGGGAGTCGCGTCTTCGGGAACCTCCTCCTCGGGGACTTCATCTTCGTCTCCGCTATCGAAGCCACTAGTTGAATCCTCGTCATCATAAAGCAAAGCGGCAGCCTCTTCTTCCAAAGTCTTTTCTTTTTCAATGTCGGCTGAGAGGTCGAAGCCGCGAGCGTGCACCTCCTCGAGGTTTCTCTCCAGGACTGTCGCCTGGCATAGTCGAGTGCATATGATAGCTTAACTTCTGCCGCAGCAGAGATCTCCTTTGCTCGGGTGTTAGCTGCTTCAGCGACAGCTCGGTACGAAGATACAAATGCCTCTGTATTAAATTTGGCATTGGCAAGCTCAGCAGTAGATTTAGCTTCGAGCTCCTCGATTCTGCGGCTTCGAGATAGGCTTTCCTCCTTTACACTCTGAAGCCGGCGTTCAATTGAAGCCAGATGCTCCCGAAGAGTATCTTTCTCCGAGGCGAGACGGTCCATGCCTTGTCTCCCTAGGGTCTCGGCCTCCTTCATCTTGAGCTCCTCTCGGAGCTGCTTCACCAGCTCGCCCTTTTGTTGAGCCTGCAAAGTTGAAGTGTTAGCCGACCGATTGGACAAATGCATAACAAAACCTCAAAGGGTATATTACCTTTTCGACAAGCTCGGTCTATTCTTGACGAGCCTTCGCCAATTCGGCTCGAAGATCGCTGATCTCCCCCTCCTTTTTGACATAGAGGATCTTAAGGCCGTCCCTCTCTTCAGAGAGCTTCTTGAGCTCGGCCTCACATCGAGCAAGCTCAGTTCGAGACTTGGAAAACACTTCTCAATGGAGCGTCACAGCATTCATTAAAAGGAAAAGTTAGACTCAGAACAACAAGGATAAAACGCAGGCGTGATCCTAAGGGCAGAAACTTACTTGTTTGAAGAGCCGTTGGGCCTCATCAAAAATAAAAGAAGCATCTAGGCCGGGATCATCTTCGATCCCTACAAGGCACTCTCGAAAGATATTGTGCCCTTCGTGGCTCGTCCCCACATCAGGAGTTCGCATGTTCCGAGCATCTCGAAATTGCCCCTCGGAGAACTCAGGACCAGGTGGCAATTCATCTACGTTAATTACCCCAAGTGATCCTCTAGGGGCATTCTCTTCTCTTTGAAGGGCCTTAGGACCGGACCCCTCAGTCTCACCCTCCAAATGACCTCCAAGACGAGGTTTTATTTTGCTGCCCGATGGCTCGGGGACTTTGCTCGAACTCCCCTCGGAGATTTCTTCAGTCCTGGAATTAACTGCATCAGCCACCATCGGTTCGGCAGACTTTGAAGCATTAGTGCTTCCTCTTTTTCGAACTACTAACAGGCAGTCATCATCTTCCCCCTCTTCCTCCTCGTCCCGAAGGCGTTGGGCCGTTTCTAGGGATAGGGCCACAGTTTCGGCCTTAGGCTTTCGAGCCTTGCTTTTCTTTGGCTTCAGGGAATTTGCAGGCGACCCCTTTATCTTTCCTTTTCTTTGGAAGGCTTTGGGATCTCTTCTTCACCGGGCAGGGGCGGCCGGCGTCTCCGAGGCCTTCACAATGACAAAGTAAGTATTTCTCTGAGAAACACAAATAAGCAAACAAGAGATGGTTTTTAGCCTCCCATCGACCTTTGGCCAGGTCACTCCAGCTGTGCTCCGTGTACGAAGAAGTAGAGGCCAGTTTTCGGACCCAACCTTCGAGGTCTGGGACCGCACCAGGGAACCAAGCAACAGCTACACCATCGGAAAGGGGTTAAACCGAGAAAAAGATGAGGTCGAGAAAGAGAAGGTAAAGCAGGGTATAAAGTCATTATCGATAAGCATGTACTTACGTTTCATATTTCATTCCTCGGGGAATGGCATCCTCTCTGCAGGAATCAGGTTGGAGGTCCTAACTCGGACAAACCGACTCATCCATCCTCGATCTTTATCTTCATCGATGCTGGAGAAGAGAGATTTCGAGGATCGGTGTTGCAGCTTTATCATGCCACCTCGATAAAGGCGAGGGTTGTACAACGTGATCAGATAGTCGAGGGTAAAAGGCATCCTCTCGATCTAGCTCGAGAAGTATCTGATCAGATTGATGATTCGCCGGAATGAAAGGTAGATCTGGCCAAGCGTCACTCGGTATTGTTGGTAAAAATCAAGAATAACTGGATCAATGGGACCCAGAGCTGGATCGGCAGGGCCCAGCGTGAATGGGTAGGTATACATGCTTAAGTACCCTGCTTTATGAGTAGTGATGTCCTCTTTAGGGGAAGGGATCACTACATCTTTGTTCTCCAGTTGCAGTCCTTTTTCAACTGCTCGAGCTCATCTTCGGTTATCAAATAGATGTATCAGGACATGGGCTCACATCGGCCTGGTGTCGATGCAAGTTTTTTGATTTTGAAATCGGATGTTGTTTCATACGGCGGGGGAATACACTCCTCGATACGAGGTGGCACCACCGTTTTACTTCTGGTCGACTGCGATGATGAAGAGGCTTTTTCTTTTTGGGGAACAGATTTAGATGTTTTAGCCATTATGGTTTGGAAATTCAAGAGAAGAGAAAAGGGTGATGATGAAGTAAGAACAAATTGAGAGAAGGGTGAACTCAGAGAAGTTGAAGGAGCTAATGAGATTTTGAGAACGATTCAAGAAGTAAAGTTTGAGAAATTGATGTCGACGCCCCCTTTTTCCCTCCCTCCAAAGAGCGAGAAATCGGGTTTACGACATTTAGGAAAGACAACTCTATTCCCGTTTGGGATTGGGTTTTGGATTTGGAGAGTCGCCACCTAATGATTATAGTGCATTAGGACACTTTAAGAAAGAATTTGAGATGAAAAACCAGAGTTCGGGTAAGGGCTAGAAATTATCTCGAGGGGAAGGTGTTAGTCACCCCTCAAGATCCACTAGTGTGGTTCCCGGCCATGCTACAACTGTGACTTTAAATACAAACAACAAGTAGACAAGCAAGCATTGCAAATACGAGGAAAACTTTCACATGATGGTTGCAAATAAAAAGTACAAAAGGTTTAAAAAATACTAGAATTTGGAAGAAAGTAGTTTTATAATTAAAGAAAAGATATACGAGTAAAGGGGAAGGGGTCAAATAATTGATGCAAGTAACTTAAAATAGGTGAAAGAGACGGAAGTTTAGGGAGAAACAATACTAAAATTCAGACAATTAAAAGAGAGATTTTTCATGATAGGTGCAAAGAATTGAAGTAAAAGCAGAGAAACTGAAAACTGAACAGCTTTTAAAATTCTGGAACAAAAATAACAAAGAGGGAGGGGTGTCCTAGGTTTATAAATCACATGGATCATCCACACAATACCGGTACCCAATTGTACGCATAGTGTTATCGTGTGATCATCATCTCCATGTCTACCCTTCCCTACCCCGTTAAGGTATTAAAGCGTGGAATACTATCGTTACTTATTGCATGCTATTACCCGTTCCAATCCTATCAGTCCCGGAGGCAAATGGACTACTAATCCTAAAGGGAGAGGGGTTTGGGGGCTTTTAGATGTTTTCAAAGGACAAAATGCTAAGGCGTCAATCAAAAACACGTAATGCAAATAAAGGGGAAGCAGACAAGCAAACACGGCTCAAATATGCCTCCATAAATCAGATAAAAGTCATAATGTTTAGCATGTCTTACACGTACTGATTTGGTCTTAATTAAATAATGCGACGAGCGGATTGGTTCAACGCACATTTTTTAGACGGAAAGTCTACATTAGGCTCGCTCGAATGCAGTTGACTAAAACCGATCTGATTGATTAATTAATCCTTTTGTCTAAGTGTTGGATAGAACTAGGCATGATATCTACTGATTTTAGAAATAATGCAAACTGATTATAGAAAAAGGTTACCAGTTTTAACAGAATAATATGAGTTCAGCAGTTGACGTAGCTTCTATTCAGATTCGAGATTTCCTATAGGCATGCTCTCTATATGTTTATTGATTTTTGACATCTTTTAGACATTAACAGAAGTCCTATGAACATGGTATCTATATGCAGCTTTTATTGTTAAACCTACAAACTGTTTGCCTGATGACGCTTATATATGCAGAGATGCGGAAGTCTATAGGCAGTATTTCTATATGTGAATTTGCAGAACAATTAGAAGTTAATCCTATATGCAGGATATCTATGTGTGAAGTTGCAGAAATCAGAAGTAAAACCTATAGGCAGGATATCTATGTATGAAATTGCAGAAATCAGAAGTTAACCCTATAGGCATGATATCTATATGCTTTATTGCAGAAATTAAGTGTCGAATCCTATAGGCATGTTTTCTACGCGTGGAGTTGCACAAATCATAAATAAATCCCTATAGGCAGGATTTCTACCTTGGTGCATAAAAGTAAACCCCATCCCCCTTTTTTACTAAATCCCCGAGTTTATACAAATTATTACAGTCCCAAAAGAATAAAACTGGAATTAAAAAAACGTACATCAGGAATCATCAGCTACATCCGAGCAGCCTAATTCAGACTTAATGTCTAATAATATGAGATTGAGCCACTTCCGAGATCCAGATTTCCAAGCCTTATCTCATCTAGGGTGTTTCAGAGATCCAAAGGATTTCAGGAACCCCAGGTCAGTGCATACACCCAAGATGTTAATCAGAAAACTTGAAGTTGTAGTAGTCTGGAAGGGTCCGAACCCTTAATGTGTCCAAGTNTGGCAAAATAACAGCATGTAGTAGTAAACTAAAAGAAGACATTCGAAGCATGATAGTCAAGTTTCACTGTTTTACAATAGAGAAGAAGATCAGAAGCATGCAAAGAGTTGAGTGGAAACCATAGTTGAGTTTGACAGGTAGTAAGAACTCAGAACCAAAAGAGTCACATGAAGAAAAGAGAATTGAAGCACATTGCAATTCCAACAGACGAGTTGCACAAACAATTTCAAAGAAATCGAATAATCCCCAAAAAAACTAGGGTTTTCGAAAATCAATCGAGTTTAGAGGAGATAAGCAGATAAACAAATAAACAGATTCAGAGTCTCGGATAAACCCCAAAAATTAGGGCTTTCACTATGCTAACTCAGATATAGAAGAAAGGTAAATCAAACGAATATTAACAAACAAACTAAGAAACTCGAACAAAATCCCCAAAAATTAGGGTTTTCAACATGCTAACTCAGATAAAAATAAGGTAAATCAAACGAATATTAACAAACAGACTAACAAACTCGAACAAAATCCCCAAAAATTAGGGTTTTCAACATGCTAACTCAGATAGAAAATAACACAAACAAAACACAGTAAAACATGTCGAGAATCAGAGAAGAGATTCGAAATAACTTAACATGAAACCCTAGTTGAAGAATAAAGAGTTTCTGAAAGCAAAAAAATTAAAGAGACTCGAGAAAAATGCATAGAAGGTTCACACACACATAGATCCGGAGCAGATCTAGAAATAAATCGAAGGAACCTTAGAGATTAGGGTTTCGTAAGAAACCCAGGTGATGAGAAAGGCTTTGGAAACCATCGATCTGAGCAGGAAAGTCGAAGGTCGAACTCGAATAGCCATGACTGGCCTGACAAAGGTTGAAGACGATCGGAGAACAGTCATCGAGCAAAGGCTTGGTCGGAAACCTTCAAGATCTGGTCATAGGACCTTTAGAAAATGAGCACGCAGAAGCCATGAGAGGCCAGTATAGGCCTCCGATGAGCCTGAGAAGCCATAGATTAGGGTTTCAGTGAGAGGCGGTGGCTAGGGTTTGAGGTGACTTGAGAGAGAGTTGAGAGAGGAGGGGATTCAGAAGCGGCGGTCGAGAAAAATGAGGTAGGGTTTTAGGGTCGTTTGAATTAAAAAAGGAAAGGGAAGAGGGGAGCCGTTGATCTTTGGGATTAAATGGGTTAAATGGGGACCGGGTTGGGTATGATAGGAAGGGGTATGGATCGGATTGCAAGTGGTAATTGGGCTGGGTATTTTTTGAGCTGAGTTGGAGTTAATTGGGGATTAAATTGATGCTATATTTGCAATTGAAATGGCTATGTGTTAAATAGCCGATTTTTCCCATTTAATTTTATATAAAAATAGTTAAAAAACGATTTTAAACAAAATTAAAAGCACTGAGCTAATTAATAATATATAAACATTAATCTAAAAATACTGGAAGTTATTTTATAAGTGTAAAATGCCATTAATCGTAATATAGGCTATAATTGCAGTTGTGTGCAATTTAGCGTTAAAAACATCAAATGAATTCGTAAAAATATGCAGAAAATTACCTTAATTATATTTTGGTGTAAATGTGAGAATAAAATGAATTATTCACCAAAAAATGATAATTTTGGGAATAATCATTGGATTTTGTTGTATTAAAATAGGCAATAAATTGGTTTTAAAAATCGTTAAAAATGCCAAAACTCTTGGGTGTGCTTATATATGCACAAATATGCTATTTTGGAAGTATTTTGGGTATAAAAATACTTAGGGAAAAAATTGGGTATCAACACACCCCAAGGCAAAACACTGAGTCTAATGAAACCCTTCTCAAGCAAGTCTTGCAATTGCTCCTTTAACTCTTTCAACTCAGACGGGGCCATACGATACGGCAGGATAGTAATGGGCTGAGTGCCCAGAGCCAAATCAATGCAAAAGTCAATATCCTTGTCGGGTGGTATACCCGGCAGGTCTGAAGAAAATACCTCAGGAAACTCCCGAACAACGGGCACAGAATCAATAGAAGGGACCTCAGCACTAGAATCGCGAACATAAGCCAAATAGGCCAAACACCCCTTCTCGACCATACGCCGAGCCTTCACATGAGAGATAACACTACGGGTAGAATGACCAGGAGTCCCTCTCCACTCTAAACTCCGGTAAGGCTAAGGTCACAGTCTTGGCATGACAATCCAAGATAGCGTGGTAAGGTGATAACCAGTCCATCCCCAATATAACATCGAAATCAACCATGTCCAGAAGCAAAAAATCTACACGAGTCTCAAGACCTCCAATCACCACAATACAAGAATGATGGACTCGATCTACCACAATAGAATCACCCACCGGTGTAGACACATAAATCGGAGCACTCAAGGAATCACTAGGCATGACCAGGTACGGTGCAAAATAAGATGACACATACGAGTATGTAGACCCTGGGTCAAATAACACTGAAGCATCTCTATCACAAACCAGAACGGTACCTGTAATAACTGCATCGGAAGCCTCAGCCTCGGGTCTGGCTGGAAGAGCATAACATCGGGGCTGGGCCCCACCACCCTGAACCACATCTCTGGGACGATCTGCCGCTGGCTGCCCTCCACCTCTAGCGGCCTGAGCTCCACCTCTAGGACCTCTACCTCCACCTCTAGCACCTCTACCCCCACCTCTAGCTGGCTGGGCGGGCTGTGGAACACCTGGTGCCTAAACCATAGCGCGGGAACCCTGCTGCTGCGACTGAGTACCCACCAATCTCGGACAAGCCCTCCTGATATGACCATACACACCACACTCATAGCATCCTCCTGAGAGCTGCGGCTGAGGAAACTGAGACTGACCCTGGCGACCTGAATGACCACCCCGAAAACTCTGGAGCGGCGGTGCACTGATAGGAGCTGGTGGTGCATTGTAGGGCTGCTGATCAGAATACTGCATGTGAGAACCACGGCCACCTGAAGCACCGTGAGAAACCTGAAGTGCTGACTGAAAAGGCCTAGGAGGATGGCCTCTACCATACGAATCCCTACCTCCAGACGAGGCACCACTGAATCAGCCTGACTGACGGGGTCTCTTGTCTGCCCTGTGACCACCCCCCTGTGACAGAACCATCTCAAGTCTCCGGGCCACATTGGCCGTCTCCTAGAAGGATATCTCACTCCCAGCCTCTCTAGCCATCTGAAGACGAATCGGCTGAATAAGTCCATCAATGAAGCTCCTCACCCTCTCTCTCTCGGTGGGAAGTATGATAAGAGCATGACGAGCCAAGTCGATGAATCTGGTCTCATACTGAGTAACAGTCATAGAACCCTGCTGGAGACGCTCAAACTGCCTCCGATATGCCTCTCTCTGAGTGATGGGGAGAAACTTCTCCAAAAATAGCTGGGTGAACTGCTCCCAAGTTAAAGCTGGTGATCCGGCTGGTCTAGCCAAGCAATAATCTCTCCACCAAGTCTTGGCGGATCCAGATAAGCGAAAAGTAGCAAAAATCGACCCCATTGGTCTCCACTATCCCCATGTTCCTGAGAACCTCATGAAAGCTATCTAGATAATCCTGGGGATCCTTAGTAGATGCACCGCTGAAAGTAGTAGTGAAGAGCTTGGTGAACCTATCCAATCTCCACAAAGCATCGGCAGACATAGCTGCACCATCGCTGGTCCGAGCTACCACACCCGGTTGAACTGCTCCAACTGGGTGAGCTGCTGGAGTCTGAAACCGGGGAGCTACCTGCTCCGGAGTGCGAGTAGCAGGAGTCTGGGCTCCTCCTCCAGCCTGAGAGACGACTGGTGCTACAGGAAGTAGACCTGCTCGGGTGACACTCTCCATAAGGCCCACTAGACGGACCAGAGCATCCTGAAGAACTGGGGTAGAAATAAACCCCTCTGGGACCTGAGCTGGGCCCACCGGAGCCACTGGGGCCGGAACCTCATCATCAAAATCAACTTGAGGCTCCGCTGCTGGCGCTGGTGCTGCTGCTCTGGTCTGAGCTCTACCCCTGCCTCGGCCTCTAGCACGGCCTCGGCCTCACCCTCTGACCCTCGTGGGAGCTGCTGCTGTTATTACACTGTATTTGTAAAATAAATTCTGGAAATATAAATGAATATAAACAGTAATGAATATAAACAGAAATGACATAAACCAATTCGAGCCCACTGAATTCACAGTGTTTCCTTAAGGAATTTAATCCCCTCCTAGTACCCAAGGTTATGGATTATTTCCTCCCAGGATAGAACGAATTACACACTGGTGTAGTGGTACTTCAAACCCCAGTGTTTCAGCGAACACAAAGTTCGGTAGCAAATCACACTTACTTTTTGCTTNCTAGAAATAAATCGAAGGAACCTTAGAGATTAGGGTTTCGTAAGAAACCCAGGTGATGAGAAAGGCTTTGGAAACCATCGATCTGAGCAGGAAAGTCGAAGGTCGAACTCGAATAGCCATGACTGGCCGGACAAAGGTTGAAGACGACCGGAGAACAGTCATCGAGCAAAGGCTTGGTCGGAACCCTTCAAGATCTGGTCATAGGACCTTTAGAAAATGAGCACGCAGAAGCTATGAGAGGCCAGTATAGGCCTCCGATGAGCCTGAGAAGCCATAGATTAGGGTTTCAGTGAGAGGCGGTGGCTAGGGTTTGAGGTGAGTTGAGAGAGAGTTGAGAGAGGAGGGGATTCAAAGGCAGCGGTCGAGAAAAATGAGGTAGGGTTTTAGGGTCATTTGAATTAAAAAAGGAAAGGGAAGAGGGGAGTCGTTGATCTTTTTTAGATCAACGGCTGGGATTAAATGGGTTAAATGGGGACCGGGTTGGGTATGATAGGAACGGGTATGGATCGGGTTGCAAGTGGTAATTGGGCTGGGTATTTTTTGGGCTGAGTTGGGGTTAATTGGGAATTAAATTGATGCTGTATTTGCAATTGAAATGGCTATGTGTTAAATAGCCGATTTTTCCCCTTTAATTTTATATAAAATAGTTAAAAAAACGATTTTAAACAAATTAAAAGCACTGAGCTAATTAATAATATATAAACATTAATCTGAAAATACTGAAAATAATTTTATAAGTGTAAAATGCCATTAATTGTAATATAGGCTATAATTGCAGTTGTGGTGCAATTTAGCGTTAAAAACACCAAATGAATTCGTAAAAATATGCAAAAAATTACCTTAATTATATTTTGGTGTAAATGTGAGAATAAAATAAATTATTCACCAAAAATGATAATTTTGGGAATAATCATTGGATTTTGTTGTATTAAAATAGGCAATAAATTGATTTAAAAATCGTTAAAAATGCCAAACCTTTTGGGTGTGCTTATATATGCACCAATATGCTATTTTGGAAGTATTTTGGGTATAAAAATACTTAGGGAAAAATTGGGTATCAACAATTGAGAACTCGGCTTATTTATAGAAGTCGCTTAAGCGTATTGCGGAAACCAAATAGCCGACCGTCAGCCGCCCCCAATTAATGACTTTGGGAACTGCACGAAAGAGACCTTTCAGTCACTTCAGCCGCTGACATCACGAGATTGACATCAGGATCAAGGCGTCGGAGCATCGAAGATCAAATCATTTCTTATCGACCTACTCTAAGAAATGCGGGGACTATCTGTATACGGTCAAATCATATGCCTTTGATCTATAGTCTTGAGGGTCTTAAGACGGAGTTCAGACAAGGTCGAGTTCGAGCCCGATGGACCAGACTCAAGCTCGAAGATAGGATGCAATGCCCGAGGATCGAAGTACAATGAATACCGAAGCCGAGTATGCTCGACCCCGAAATAATGTCGTTACGGATCTCTAATAGAATGAGCGAGATTCCTGCCACGTCCCCAAAATCATGGCGCTAATCCCGGAATAGAATTGTACGATTCCATATTAGGCGGTTAGACAACTGTCCCAGTAAGATTCCTTACTGTAAATGGAAATGTACCTTATTTAGGGTTCCCCTATTATATAAAGGGGACCCCAATCATTTGTAAACATCATCCAATCATTGGCAAAGAATATACTATCTTATTTTTCTAGCTCATTGTTCATCATACTTGTCTTTTCTCTTCACTGTTCTTACTTTATTGTTTTTGGTTCATCTCGAGGTAGCTCGAGACCGATACTGTTTGGTAACACTGGTTTGATTCATTCATTTCTTTCATCTGTACTTTATACTTCTTGATTATTAATTGGTATTGAACTAATCACATATCTTTAAAACCACACATCAAATTTAATTGTTACTCGTATTTTCGAGGTAAACAAATTTCGCATGAAATGGATATATATTTAGGTGAGCACCCATTACACAAACAGACTGGTGGGTGCAACTGGTTAATGGAATCTAAGGATGCGTTGTACGTGATCCGGAGTTTGATTCTCACGTAGTGCACTCTTTGACTTTCTTTTTCATCTCCCTTTTAAATGGCTTTCCCTTTTGTTCTTAATTTTAGTTCACCGTGGCACAAAAAGAAAATATATTCAATTTACCACCACCAAATTTGACAGCCTATATTGTGGTTTAGAATCTTCACAATAATGACAATATTCAAGAAAATATGGATATTCACATTTTTCATCGTTCAATCTATGTTTTGTTCGTATTAAATATGAGTGGATCGATTTTTTTTCATTGTCTAAAATTTATTCAATCCATCCATATCAATCCGACTCCTCCTATATTGTTAGCACTAATTAATAGTGAGCATTCATTACCTTAAAATATTGGATCTGTCATTGTTCTCGGGCATAGGATCTCAAATATTCCTCTTGATTTTACCGTCTCTTTTTTAAAACTAGCGGTGTTGATATATCCTGGAGAGAATCCTCGTACAATAACTTAATTTATGGACATGATCGGATGTTCAGACTATTGTGAACCAATGTAGAAGAAAAGGGTCGAGGTCCGAGCAGAGACCAAATCAAACTTGGTATAATCGAAATTGGATGTGGAGTTGTCAGGAAATATACAACAAAAAATATTGCAAATGCTCAATGACCATTAATATTGACACTTTGTTAGTGTTCGTATATTCGGCTGAAAGTTGTATGACGTAAAGTATTGGTGAATAAAATTTTTGGCTATCTGAAAATAAACTTTAATGGTGTTTGTAGTGATTATTCAAATAGAGTGTATCACACCTCCTTTTTACTACCCCCGGAAGGGAGATAAGGGAGTTTTTCCAATTCAAGTAACAATCGGAACGGGATTATTTATTTAAAAAATCATAGTCGCCACTTGGGATATTTATGGTGTCCCAAGTCACCGGTAAAAATCCCGAATCGAGAAAATTTGACTCTATTTACGGTCTGCGAACACAGAAATCCGGGTAAGGAATTCTGTTAACCCGGGAGAAGGTGTTAGGCACTCCCGAGTTCCGTGATTCTAGCACGGTCGCTTTGATCATACTTGGCTTATTGAATTGTCTAATTACTAATTTTAGAACCTATGTGCATTTGCTTCTTTTTAATTAAAAATTATCTTGAAACGGGTCACGCGCACGTGTACCCATTTGTTAGGTGCGTCAAGAATCATGTCACACGAACGTGTCCACAATTAATAACGCATTATTATTATTAAGAAAATTTGGCCGAAGATAGGATGCAAACTCCGGTTTTATTTTTAGAAATCATAGTCATGTCACGCGAACGTGTCCACAACCACGATAGTATATTAAACGTGCCTAAAGCAAACTACAAACATTTGTCATTTTTATATCTGAATTATGTAATAAATACGAGGACCATGTGTGACTAAATCGTGGATGGCACACCTCGAACTATATGAACTAAGATTAATTAATGACCTATTAAAACTATTTCATTATTAAGGAAGTTTGCTCGAAGTTACGCGAACGCATACTCCGAATTGGTTTTTAGAATTGTAATCATGTCACGCGAACGTGTACACAATCATAATTGTATTTTAAATGCCCCTAAAGGCTTTTCTACGAATGTTCATCATTAATGTCTAATTAGTATTTGTGAGGGCCATAGGTGATTTGGTTAAAATGGCACACCTCAATTTATTGGTAGATGACAACACTTAATTAAAACGGGTCCATGATGTTTGGGCCTACTCTAGATTAAAGTTCAAGTTACTCCTACTAGTCGTAAACCCAAGTGGGATAAAGCAAGTATTTTAATCACATGAAATGGTTTGGGCCAGCTATAGGCCCAATGTCATTTGAAGAATTTCGGAAGACAAAAATAGAGCAGGCTGGGCATGACACCCAAAAACCAACATTAAACGAGAATGGCCATTCAAGACAAACCCCTTTTCATTATATCAATTACCAAAAACGACGGATTAAAGCCTGATGGGTGTGATAGGGCCCAAAGTTGGGCCTAAGGAGTCACAAAGGGCGGAAACAGGCATAATTGCCTTTTCCTAACAGGCAGACCCATATTGGCCCAAGCCAGGCCCAATTCCCTTAAGAAACTCCAGGAAAACATAGACAAGAACTAACATGCATTACCAGATTACGAGTTTAAATTTTTGCACTTGTTTACGAGCAATTGTGAGATGAATATGGATCCAAAGCTACTCTTTATCACATGCTAATTCTTGCATTAACAGCTTACTCTAACAATGATAAAGCTATGTAGCTCCAACAGTCAACTAATGTTACTCAAATTGAACAACTAAGCTACAGAGTTTCAAACAACCAATCCTGAAATAAATTAGAGCAAAGAAAGACGAGGTAAACCAGCAGCAGCAGAAACATGCAATTCAGCAAAACATCACAGCATATTTGGCTCCCTTAGACCATTTTTGAACCCAAAATGAACCAGCTATTACTAACAATGAACTTAAATAGTAATTCCCAGCAATTTAGGCCAAAATGATGAAGAAAACTTTTGTATTTTTTAGAGTATGAAAGGCTGCCTAAAAATGAATGAAATGGGTCTTTATATAAGCAGCCTAAGGCAGCCCTAGCCCGACTAATCATTTCCTCTTTTAACCCTTCAATTCTTGGTTGTTTTACCCTTTTTACCCCTTTAAAATATCTGAAAACCTCCTGCTCTTAACAAACCAGCTCTCATCTTATCCTCTAGAAACTTCCTCCTAACAGAAAATGATTCCCTCAAACCCTAAATGCCCAAAACACCCCCTGACATCCTTGTTTTTACATTCAGAATGCCAACCTAGGTCAAATTAACCCAAGACCCCAAATGAATGGGTCTCTCAACCGGGTCAATGATGGCCACAGTCAATACAAAAACCCAAACAATCAAAAATGATCAAACAAAAAAAATAAAATTCAGAAAATAGAAAACAAACAAAGAATTCAGACTCTTACAATTAAACCTAATTTAACTACCAAATTAAGATGGATTCCACTACATAAAGAAAACAAGACAAAACAATGAAGCAAATAAAATAAAGTAAAAAAAAAAAGCAAAAAATACTACCATGAACAAAGTCGTGAGAAAAAAGAAGGAAAAATACCAATTCACGCCGGAATGTCTTGACAAAATGAAATGAATCGACGAACGATGACGGGAGTAGACATTTGGCCGGAATCCGATGAGTTCGTCAAAATCCGGCGTCCTCGGAATGAACTAAAACCAATGCCATTCGATTTCTCTCGTTAAGAGCAATCGACTAACGTAGGTTATAGGTCAAAGCGAGCCGGAACTTGCGCGGAATTAGAAAAATAAAATAAGTTAGGGTTTGAACTTCCTAGATCTGGAATTGGGGGAATTTCGTTGGGATTTTTGGGAAATAGATGTGGGGATAGGATTTAGAAAGGCCTGGGGGTTGCGTGGTATGAATTTGGGGTGGTTTGGGGTTGTTCATGGCGTCGCCGCCGGCGGAGGTGACGGAGAGAATTTGAGGGCGGCTTCTAGGGTATCTGAGTTAGAGACGAAGAGGACTGAGGGGGTGCTTGGTCCGGGGGGGGGGGGGGACCTGGGTTCGGACACTATTATACTTAAGGAGCCTTAGTTCCCAACCGTTGGATCAATGGAGATTAACGGCTGGGATTCTAAGAAGGGAAACGACATCGTTTGGGTTATAGTGGGGGCCTGGACCGGGTAACTAGCTTGGGCTGGAACGGGTTTGGAGGGAGTTGGGCTAGGGATTTTTGGTCTTGGACAAAATTGGTTTTTTTTAAGAATAAATTAGTTTTCCCTTCTTTTTGTTCTATTATTCTTTTTTTTCTATAATTAATTAAAGCCTAAATTAAAACTCCTAAAAATAATTAATTTGAAAAAAACTGAGCTGATCAACTACTAAAATATTTATAAAAATTAATTACTCCTAAATTAAAAGTAAAATTACAAATTTAAAATCAAAAGGCTAAAAATGCAAAAGTAAGCCAATTTTTGTGATTTTCATTTTTTAATAAATCAACTAATTACTAATTAACCTAAAATGTAAAAATAAATCCTAAATGCAAGGCGTGATATTTTTGGTATTTTTGATTTTTAATGGAAATTAAAAATGCACAAAAATGCAAATAATTAATAAAATTTCTACAAAAAATCTATAAAATTGCAAATAATGGGAAAAATTTGTTTTTCTTGAATTTATGGGAGTAATTCATATAGGGCAAAAATTACGTGCTCACAGAGTGCAAGGTCAAAAAAAAGGATGAGAAGAAGAAGAAGAATATGAACGCACACACGCTAGAGGGGGGATGGGGGTGGAGGGGGGGTGGGAGATCTTTTTGAGTCGGAGGGTATTATTGTACCAACTCCAATAGCTTAGGGGCAGTTTTGATCCTTTTCTGTTATTTTAATTTAGGTGAGTTTTAAGTTAGACCAATGAGACAATCACACGTGAAAATCAATTAAGTTTTTTTTTACCTAACAGGGCTGGTAATCGTAAGGGCAGTCTTGAGCCGAAAAGATTACGGTGAGGATAATTTTGCAAAACAAGTAAACCGAATTTATTATTGTACTAACTCCAATAATCTAGGATCAGTTTTGGCCTTTTCCGTATAATAGTAATGTTACTAGTTTTACAGTTGTTTGGCCAAAAGTATTGATGATCTTTCTGTGACTGAAGAACTGACGGTGCTAGCCTATAACTGTTTAAACACTAAAAAAAATTATAAAAATAATGTTGAAATTTCCTCGAATCTGTCATATATCGTGAAATTTAGAAAGTGTGCTTTAACAAGTCAAGGAGATTACTTGAATGGAATAGTTTATTTTTACAAAAGCTACGAATGTCTATTTAAAAAGGAGGATGAACAATGGGATATTTTTCAAAACACCAAAGAAATATGAAAGTAGGAACCATAATTAGATCTAACGAACGCTACTGCAGATGACACTTAGAAAGGTTGACTTAGCTTATCTGAAATTACTACCTCTAGGTATAGTCACAAAACTAGTAAATAGCTAAGGTTAGGAATTAATTAATGTCATAATCCATTTATTAGCTAAGAAAATATCAACAACGTCTAATTTTTTACTAGGCATTTGGGAAAGCAGAGTACACTCTCCTCCTTAGTTACTTGCTATGTTTATTGTATTCCTGCTTAATACTAAGTACCTTTTAGTAAAGCAGGGCATCATCATTCATAAGAAAGTAACCATGCACATGCAGTGGAATTATTTTTAAGATATATTACCGTATTCATAAGAGTTACATCCACTTTTTATAGGTCATTCCTCTTTTTTCACCTCTTATAAGTTGGATCTATAATACTGAATGATGCACTGGAATCTGGAAACATAAAATAACGGGAATTAATATATGTTTGGTTTTAATTTTTTTTTTAATTGAGGTTAGTTGACCTAAAACAGATTTTAATACGACAAAGATGGTATATGATTTTGATTTTGAAATTTCAACTGGCCCCCTATGACACTGTCCTAAATCTATAACCAATGAACTTCCGACATTCAACTTCATATACAAAGATTATTCTTTCATTTGGGAAAGCCATATACGTGCTGTAAATGGGCTGGATTCTCAATGGTACCACGTTGCTACTACTTTGATAACAAAATTATATTGAAAATTAATAAGTAGGGAGTAGTTTATTTTTCCATTTATGTAATTAGTAATACCAATTCATTTGCTCATTCCCCTTTCTTCAAACTTTATTTATTTATTCCTACTTTCTTTTTGAACTAAACGTTCTTCACCGTTACAGAAAATGAGGTACCATAAGTTGGGAACATACACCAAATCTGTTGATTACGAAAAATTGAAACACAGAAATATTGTTTGGTGGGATTGAATAGTTATCAAATTCTTAAACTAATAATCAACCAGACACGTCTTTCTTTCTTTAACGATAGAATCGATTCACACCAATTCTCTCGCTTTTTGTAGAAAAAAAAACGAATTCAAATTATCATTAATCATTTGATATAATATTCAATACGCAAGCATATACGTTTATGCTTCACTTCATTCTTTTTCTTTCCGAAGTTTCTAGGCAAAGATTTATCTACCAACATATTTAACTCCATTTGTTAGTATGACTTCCATTGAGTCCATGCACCTATCCTTAAAAATCCCCCTCCCTAAAAAAGATTTTCAGAAAGTTATTTCAAACTTGTTTCTGATAACTTTAATCGAATACTTGCTAATATATTTTAGCAAGCCACCTAATATATTTTCTCTCCGTTGAAATACGAATCATGACCTTTCATAGTTTTAACTACTGCTAGGTCGCACTTTTTATTTGCAGTTTAATGATCATATTTGTACTGTATTATAGTTGTAATTTTGTTCCACATAGGAATACTGCAAAAATATTTTTCTCAATGAAATAAATAGTTTTAACTTTGTCGAGATTAGTCATGAAACAAATACGACTATAAAATAATTAGTCTCCAAATCTCAGAAAAGTAAAGCCATCTTTGGTGGATCTATTCAAAATTGAATCCCTCTCCTCATAACAAAAAATAAAAAATTACACAATATACTTTTAGCAATATAGTACGAAGTGACCCTATTAAAAACTAGTGTACTACATAAAAAAGTCAGAGCAACTTCAAAAATCAGCTCCACGCGCCAGCCCATAGTGTGAGTGAGAATTCCCGGCGAAAAATCCTCTTGTCCCAGCTCTCCCCCCCCTATATTTATTTCTAATTTCCACTAACTATCCAAAGGCCAGCTTTTTTCTCTCTTTCTTTCTGCATATACAAAAAGAGTTTTTTGAGAAGAAAGGGAGGGCAATAAAAATACCCATAATATAACTATGGCTTCTGAATTGATCTACCGGGGACCGGAATCACAACCGGTTCCCGACGTTTACACTCCGAAACCAGACAAGCCATGGTTGAGTGTAATTCGACCCGTTCGTTACTTGTTACGCGAACAACGCATCGTTTTCCTATTTGCAGGCATTGCTATCGCCTCTCTTATTTTCGCCCTTTTGCCCTCGTCTCGTTCGGGCAGCTTAAATTATGCGAACAACGCGATCTACGACTCGTACTTACCCTCCGAGTCGACTCAGTCACAGGTGGCTCACCGTATGATCTATCAGAACCGACCCGGATTCGGGTTGTTCAATTCGGGCGGGAAGATCCCGTTGGGCTTGCAACGTAAGGGTTTGAGGATCGTAGTGACCGGTGGTGCCGGTTTTGTAGGTAGCCACCTTGTGGACCGTTTGATTGCTAGAGGTGATAGCGTGATCGTCGTTGATAACTTTTTCACCGGTCGCAAAGAGAATGTTATGCACCATTTCGGTAACCCTAGGTTTGAGCTCATTCGACACGACGTCGTTGAGCCACTTTTGCTTGAAGTTGACCAGATCTATCACCTTGCTTGCCCTGCTTCCCCTGTTCATTACAAGCATAACCCCGTCAAGACTATTATATCCTTTTTATTTTTGTCATTGTTAGTCATATTAATTTGTGTTGTGTTTTGGTTTCTAATTCTATTTTTTATATGTCGTAATATTGTTAATGTTAGAATAAAAACATGTTAATCCTTGACGGAGTAATTTTACAAGACTAATGTGGTGGGGACATTGAACATGCTGGGATTAGCTAAAAGAGTCGGTGCGCGGTTTTTGCTAACGAGCACCAGCGAAGTGTACGGTGATCCATTGGAACATCCACAGAAGGAGACATACTGGGGCAATGTTAATCCCATCGGTGAGTTGCTTTTGTTATTTTAAATTTGATTTTCGTTCAATAATGTTGGCATTTGTTGCTGGTGAAATGAAATCTAGTAATGTGTCTGTGGATACAACAGTAAACATGAAGGGGTATGGCTCACGTTAGTGTTGGGTCTTAAGGGTTGTGACTAACGTGAATGTTGGCAGACTTTTTTAAGGAACCGAGTCGTGCGTTGTATGAATGTGGAGCCACGTGTTCAACGACGATGACAACTAATGAAGTTTTCTTTCCTTAGATCCGGTCGGGAAATTAAAGTTTGTCAACTATTAAACCGTGATTTGCGGGTCCGGCCGCTTCATTCCACCTATCTTTTCCTTTTTCATTAATTGGCGCGCCCTTTTCTCTTGAATCTTCTCTCTCTTTTATTACTCCATTAGGTTTTGTCCTAGAATAAAATAAATTAGCTTAAGTAATGTATATTTTTTTTGTCTTTTTCTCTTCTTTTTTTTTCAATTTTTTAAAATATGAAACAGGAATAGTTTTACCAGAGGAAGAGGAAAAAAATTTAATTGGACTAGTAGTTGTTAGAAGTTAATGAATTCGTACAGAATGTTGTAGTGGAATTACGCCCAAAGAGCGTGACTTAGTGGGTAATGAAGCCGTTAGAGAATCATGAGGTCTCAAATTCAATTTCAACCAAGAAAAAACATTAGATAATTTCTTTTTATTTGCCTAAGCTTTGATAGGTAGAGTTATCCGGTACTTGTGCTTTTGGGAGATAGTACCCAGTGGAATAGTTGAGATATGTGTAAATTGGCTGGAACATCACCGTCATAAAAAAAAAAAAGCTAAGTTTTCTTGGAGCCTTGGAGCAACGGTCAAGTTGTCTTCGTGTGACCTATAGGTCATGAGTTTGAGCTGTGGAATCAGCCACTGATGCTTGCATCAGAGTGCTGCCTACATTATATTGGGGTACAACCCTTCTTTGGACCCTTTGTGAATGCAGGATGCTTTGTACAACGAGCTGGCCTTATTTAGTCTCTCTTTTTTGTGTGTATATTTTAATGTAAATCTAGAATAGTTACAAATGTGTGAGTAGTGGGGTGTACTGACCAATAAAGGTAATAACAGGTGTCCGAAGTTGCTACGATGAGGGAAAGCGAACGGCTGAAACGTTGACCATGGACTACCACAGAGGTGCTGGCGTGGAGGTTCGTACTTTCCTTCCCTCTTTCAATCCATATTCGAGGTTAAAATGAATTTTAACTAAGTTATCTTTTATAATTGAAGTTTACAGTTTACACTCCATACATAGTGTAATTGTAGTTTTTCTGGCATTACATGGACAAAACGCAAAAAAGTAAAAGTTTAACCACATCTCTGGAGACAGATGTATTATTTCTCTATTGCACAAGTACGTAGTCGTTTACCATATTTTGTAGGTTACCAGTCCATGTTTGATATAGAAAGTTACATAAAATTGGCTTTTATATGAGTTGATTGTGTAAATATAAATTTCAAGTTTATGTTAGTCAAACTCGTCTTGCTATTCTAAATTTATATATTGATGTATGCATGTGGTTGCAGGTGAGGATTGCTAGGATCTTTAACACCTATGGACCTCGTATGTGCATTGATGATGGTCGCGTTGTCAGCAACTTTGTCGCTCAGGTGAACTTCTCCACCTACCCAAATATAAAAATCTAATGTGAACTTAATGGATTCTTAAACTGAAAACCAAAAAACAAAAAACAAAAAGCAAATATGATATTTTGCACTGTGGTAAACCATAATTTCACATTGCGTACAGGCCTTAAGGAAGGAGCCTTTGACGGTTTATGGAGATGGGAAGCAGACAAGAAGTTTCCAATTTGTTTCAGATCTGGTAATGCACTCTACTTTTTTCTGTTGTTCCTACTTTTTGCCTATTTAATTATGTTGTTACCTTTTCGGTATTAATGCCTCACTGCTTGCTTCTCAAAGTGGCTTTCAAATGGAAGAGTCTTTAATAATAATTGACGTTGCCATCTAGATGCAAACTGGTTTTGCTAAATAAATATTGTGCTCAATATATCAATGTGAAACGTTCTTTTGTTAGAATACATCATACATTGTACAACATGAAAAGAAACAATTTTTAATATCTTGGACCAAAAGGGTCCCGAGTCTATTACAAGGATAAAAATTGTAGTGTGGACGCACATGCCATGTTCAAGTAGGACCAGCATTTTTTGGATTTAACTTTTTTGTAGAGGTTTAGTATCTTTTCTGAGAAGACTGCATTTAACTTACATACACTGACAATGTGAATAAGTTTTATACTATCAGAGTATATTTACCTATTATTGCAGGTTTTTCTCAAAAAGAATTTACTTTATTTGCTAGATTATCGAATTAGATTTATTATATACAGTCAATTGTTGTCATTTTAACCTGTTGGTGTAAAATCCTTTTTGCTATTAGTGCATATATGTTGAAACTATTTCCTTTATTCTTTTGTACCTTTACTTGCCCCCACTCTTTTTAGTGTTCAGCTCCTTAGAAAACTTCAGCTTGATTGAGATTAGCTTAGTGTATAGTATAGATTTCTTAACTAGTCAAAGTTGGACACTGATAAGTTTTAGTGTGTATAAAGTTAAAAGATATAGTAGGAGTCGGCTGTTTCTTGAGACCAATTATGTAATAAAAGTGAAAAACCATGGCTTTTAATCTTGAGTTTTCAAGAGTAACAATCTAAAGTTTGTTTTATTTTGGTTACTTGTGAAGGTTGAGGGCCTTATGCGCTTGATGGAAGGAGAACACGTTGGACCATTCAACCTCGGAAACCCTGGCGAATTCACAATGCTTGAACTTGCTAAGGTATGTAATGATGCATGACATATTTTTCAACCATCCAAGTCCTCTTGTTGAGTCTTGGATTCTCCAGATTTACAATATACTTTCTTCGCATTGGCATTTTATAGCTTGGTTAGGTCTTTCCAAATTAGACTTCTTCATCACCTAATCAAAATGATTGAACTAAGTAGGTATTATTAGTAGTTTAACTTCTATATATTGACAATATTATTTAAAAAAACACACCATCAGATCACCTAATAATAAATACAAATAACTATCCATATAAAAATAAGGCAGGTGACATGCTACAATGTGTTTAAATATGTCAGTGTGAAAGTTCTTTTTACTGTCAGTATAGATGAGTTAAAGTATGTTGTCAGTATAGCACATTTTGGTGACACGTATCATTTATGGTGCAGGTGGTCCAGGAAACCATTGATCCAAATGCTCAGATTGAGTTCAGGCCAAACACAGAGGATGACCCACACAAGAGGAAGCCTGATATCTCAAGGGCTAAAGAGTTGCTTGGTTGGGAACCAAAAGTGGCTCTCAGGAAAGGACTCCCTATGATGGTGCAAGACTTTAGGCAACGTATTTTTGGTGACCACAAAGAAGATACTTCTTCGGCCACCACAGCTTAATAGAGTGTATTTGGATATTGTTTATGGTGTTTTTAACTCGGTCAGGGGCGAAATGCACCGCGGCGAAAGATGACTCTTATGCTCATTTAGTTCAGCAAAAGTGCAGGCAGCAGTAGACTGAGCCCCCTAGTTCTTTGAATAGTTTAATAGTTGTTCATGTTACGTTCCTGTCAATTTTGTAATTCTATTATCCTTTTTCAACACTTGATGTAGACGAGCAACCTCCATTATTATCATGAGAATAAACAGGTTCCTATTTTTTCACTTAACGTGGGACTTGGTTGTCACTATTGGAGCAGTTTGCAATGTGTATTAGAAACACAGTAGACAGTAATTCATTAAGGCAAAGCTCTCGGTGAAGAAATTCAAGTGAAATAAAATGGGAGGATCGTGACAACCAAATGCGTACGAATTAACTAAACATCGCAACCTATCAACTATATTAGTATTCGTTTTGTAGTAACCATTAACACATGCTAAAGGGAAATGCATCTAGCTTCTGATAGCTCAGTTGGGATGTTAACCCCTAGAAACAAAAAACTTATACTGTCAGGCGGTGCAGAGTACTGTTCTCTCTTCTTTTTTTTTTGGTTGAGAAAGTGGATTACTGATATTATTAATAATACTAAAGGCGTTAAACGGGCCCGATCAACCTACTGACAATCCGGTTCAGCCCGTATCAGCCAAGGGGTGGGACGGGTTGGTTAGGGTTAGGGGGTTGAGCTGGAGGGGGGCGGGCCTTTTTTGCTAACCAGTGCCCTAGAACCCGGCTAGCCTGGTAATTCGCTAACGGGTTTTTACCGGGTTCGTGCACGGTTACCGTTAACCTTTTTTTTTTAACCATTGCCAATGGTCAAATTCAAAAATGAACGCTGGGCAAAGGCCATTTTTTGCATTTTTGACCATTTCGGCATACCCCTTAATAAAATACAACCCCCCACCCCCCCCCCCCACATAATTGATAAATTACACATTTAACCTTTTAAAAACTATAAATAACATCCATCTTCATTTTTCTCACAATTTGCTCTCCTCTTCTACTCTAATTCTCTCTTGATTATTGAATTGCTTATTGCTCTCAAATTCTCAATTACTTATTATTTTAAATTTTATCAAATATTTACGGTAGCCACTACAAAATTATAATTATCAAGTGAAGTGTGTTATCAATATCATCAAATATCAATTGAAGTGTGAAGTCAAATTTAGTACGGCATCCGGACTCCCGGTACACTCGTTTCATCTCTTTCTCTTCTTTGGTGTTTATTTTATCTTATTATTTAGAATTATTGATTTAGTTTTTTAATTTAATTTACATAAAGGATATATTTAGAGCAGCCAAAAAAAGTGTGTACTAGTAGGGGTGGTACTAGTAAGAGTAAAAATCCTAAAAGATCAAGAGGTGATACCGGTTCTTCTATTAGCTTTACACATATTTCTGAAAGTCCACCTGAAAATTTAAATTTAAATTATGAGCAACTTCAAGAAGATTATGGTATAGATGATAATTTAGATGATATTTGATCACGCCCAATTATGCCTTATAAAAAGGACTAAGCGGTCGTTGCAAATATAATCCGGTTTACAAGTCCGGAGTCGAATCCCACAGAGAACTAAGACTTAGCTATAGTTGTTCACTATCACCAAGAATACAAACTTGAACAATTCCTAACTTATAGATATTAAGATTCTTGTGTTTAACTAACTAACTAACAAATTAAAATAATAAATTAACACTAAAGATACTACAGGTTGGAGAAAAGATTAAGGAGGTCTAGAGTTATGATTTCCCCAATTGTCGAAATCCTTCCCGCTATGTCTTCTATAATTTCGCCTAAGTATTCTCTACCGATCATGAGCGCTCTGCGTGTTGTAATTCTCTCCCGAGTAATTACGACAATTTACTAGACATACTCTCCCGAGTTACGCTAGCTGGCTCTAATTACAGCTCACTTAGATCGCACCCAAGGTTTCGTTATCCCTAATCCCACCTTTAAACCCTTGGTTATTGATTCCTCACATACGTCGGGAGTGATGTTGTTCAACAACTACCTAAATATGCACTCTCTCCCGAGTAATACATACTAAATAGGAACAGCTAATTGAGGGCCCTTCAATCAACCACAAGAATAATATAGTTGAACAAATAGAGAAAATACTACGGCTCAATTATATAAAAACATAACAAGAATTTATCATACAAAAGGTTCCATCAAAACCCTAGATAACAAATTAGCTATTCATAATAGTATGTAAAACTACAATACTAAAAGTCATAATCAACAATGAAAAATAGGAAGAGGAAGGAAAAACTCGTAGAAGAATTCCCCACCTTGCTCCTATTGTGTCTCTGCCTCCTTAGGTCGAATCTGTGTCAAAAATTGGTCCCCTCCCCTCAAAATACCGTTTTTTCATGTATATATACCAAGTAGGGTCGGGCCCAAACAATTATACCTTCTCCTACGCGAAAAAGAACAAGTTTCCAGGCCTGGACGTCCGCGGCCGCAGTCCGGGCGCAGTACGGGCGCGGTACTTTCCCAGTGTACTGCCTCAGTCCGCGTCACGTCCGCGGTCGCGGTTTCGACCGCGTTTTTCACCCTGTTCCGTTTAGAATTTGGAAAAACGTAAAGCATTAAAGTTGTATCCCTTTGAGTTAGCTTTCCAACCGTATATTGTGGAGTCCAAATGGAGTTCTGAGCGAAAAGTTATGTGTATTTTACTAGAGAGTGCGCAATATGCCTACTCGATTCTTCGTTTTGTTGCTCTATCATCCGTTGATCCCCGAATACGATCCCGGCTTAATTCCTTGGGCTTTTACTCAGACTTCAAAGCTCCAAATCACTTGAATTCATTCCATAACGTCTATATAGCTCGGAATTCCTCCTACAAGGCATAAAACACACAATTAGTGCAAAACACTAGTGATTAAAGCGCAAACTCAACTAAATGCAGTAAATTAGAGTGTAATAATCGACTAAAATACGTAATTATAGCCTATCATCAATATTCAGTCACCTGATAATCTTGAAACATCACCACCTACTCTGGTATTGCTAGTCAAAATACTAGGGGAGGCGGTCGTGATAATACAGGTAGGCCTCCCCTCCCTATTAAGAATAATCGAAGATTAAGAAGTAAGTGTTGGAATATTTTTGAAAGACTAGAAGAAGATAAAAATTATGTAAGATGTAGAATTTGTAAGGAAGTTTATAAACATGAGATCAGAGGTAAGCAAGGAGGAACAAGTCAACTTCGTAGGAACATAGTAGATAACCACCCTATTGCATGGGGTGCTGGTGAAGAATTTGGCTAACAAAAACTTAGCCTGGGTATTGGCGGTTTAATGGGTAAATAAGATATAGTGAAAGATCGAGAAGATTTAGCTAAAATAATTGTTTTAGGTTGTTTACCTTTTAGCTTTGCTGCTTCGCCATATCTTGTTACTTATACTCAAAGAATTTATAACACTTTATTTAAAGGTATTCCTAGAAGTATTTGTAGAGCTGATATCTTTAGGCTTTTTGGACAATATCAGACATATATCCGTTATTTGTTCGGTAGTCTTTCTTGTAGAGTTTCTCTTACTTCTGATATTGGTCGTGTTTTTAATAGAAATAATTATTGACTGTTACATGCCATTAGGTAAATGATATTTTTTGTATGCAAAAATATATTATTGCTTTTAAATATGATGAAGATCAAAGTCATACTGATGCATTTATAAGTAATAATATCCATGAAATTGCTATATTTTACAATCTTTCAGAAAAAAATTTGTGTATGTAATTTGATAATGCTTCTAAAACAATGCTGCTATTTCGCTGTTAAGATGTATCTACACCCACCACTTCCTGGAATATTTCATGTGAGTTGTGCATGTCATATTTATAATTTAATTATTAAGAGTGACCTTGAATTATTTAGAAATGAGATCACTTTAATTAGAAGAGATGTTGGTGAATTCAAGGAAATAATAGAAGTGTTAGATTAAATGTATCTGTAACGACCCGATTGGTCGTTTTGAGCTCTAGCGCGTCGTTCAGCAGTTGGAAGTCATGAACAGCTTCATTTCAGGTATATTGACTTGTGCGTATGGTCAGAGTTGAATTTCGGGAAATTCGGAGTCAAATTGGAAAGAAAATTTTCATTTCGGCAGCTTTAAGTTGAAGAAAATGGCTAAGATTGGAATTTTGAGTAAACGACCTCGGAATCGGGATCTGAAAGTTCCAGCAGGTTCGTATGATGATTTCGGATTTGGGCGTATATCCGGATTTGGTTATGATAACACGTGAGCATTTCGGCGTATATTGTTGAAGTTAGTATTTTAGAAGAATTTCATAAATTTGGGTTGGAAGGCATTTCAGTGTTATAGATGTCCGTTTGGGATTCCGAGTCTGGGTATAGCCCGTTATGGTGATTCTGGAGTTGGGAGCGCGATCGGAAGTGAATTCGGATGTCCGGAGGTCATTTTGAAGTCATTTGGCTAAATATAGAAATTTGAAGGTTTTTTTTAGAGAAAATTCGACCGGAAGTGGAAATTTTGATATCGGGGTCGGAATGCGATCCCGAAAGTTGGGGCAAGTCCGTAATGTCGAATGTGACTTGTGTGCAAAATTTGAAGTCATTCCGGAATGATTTTGGTAAGATTTGAGACACTTAGTCTCTTTTAAGGAAGCTTAAGTTGGAAAAGTCAACCAGATATTGACTTATGTGTTAGAGGGCTCGAAATGTGAATTTTATGGTTCGGATAGCTTCGTTAGGTGATTTGAGACTTAGGTGTGTGTCCGGAATATTTTTGTGATGACCGGTGTAGAATTAAGCTTGAATTGGCAAAGTTAGTATTTTGACGAATTCCGGTTGATAGGTGAGATTTTGATCCGAGGGTCGGAATGGAATTCCGAGAGTTGTTGTAGCTTCGTTATGTCATTTTGGACTTGTCTGCAAAATTTGAGGTCATTCGGACGTGGTTTGGTTGGGTTTTTGATCAAAAATGGAATTTGGAAGTTCTTGAGATTCATAGGCTTGAATCCGATGACGATTTGATGTTTTGATGTTATTTTGGGTGTTCCGAAGGTTGGGACAAGTTTGAGATATTGTGGGACATGTTGATATAATTGGTTAAGGTCCCGAGGGCCTCGGGTGGATTTCGGAAGGTTAACGGAATGGAATTCGGACCAAAAAGAAAAGAAAAAGCTGCTGCAATTTCTGCTGCTAAGCTGTCTTTGGACAGCAAATGTGCAGTCGTGGAGCGTACTTCGGAGGCCTATATCTTTTGATCTACAAGGAATTTTGAGATGATTCAAAAACGAAAGTTGTAGCCCTTCGTGTCTAGTTTCCATAAAGCTAAAGGAATCGTAATTTGGACATCTGTAGAGGAAGTTATGATCGATTGAAGATGACTGGTGGAGCAGTTTCTCCAAAATTTTCTGATTTCATGGAGCCGATTTTAGAAGCTCATACCTCAGGATATATAAAGAGTTATATGGTGTACAACCTATCAAATTAAAGATCTTCGAGTATAGTTTCTAAATCTTCAAACCGTTTGTCATTTGGATATTTATACAAGACGTTATGGGTGTTTAAACAGAAGGTGTCCGACAAGGGAAAATTTTAATAGGATGTACAACTTGTATAGCACAAGTGCAAGGTACAACTCGACGAAGCACGGGCAGATTCTTTAAACACGGATTTGGCTTATTTCTTTCGTTTCTTTCATTTGGCTTGGATGATTTTGGAGAGAATTTCAAGGGGGATTTCATCAAGCATCAAAGATTCGACGCGCGTGGAGGCCGGTTTGAGGGGCAAAGGCGTCGCGAGCTAGGGATTTCGCCGGTTCGAGGTGAGTAATACTTGTAAATGATATCCTGAGGGTTTGAAACCCCGAGTTTGCACATCATAGTATTGTATTGAGGTGACTTTCATGCCGGATAGTGAGCATGGGGTAGAGCACCGTTGGGGATTGTGACTTGGTCCGTCCCGATTGATGAAATTACTACGTATTTGACTGAAACTACTTGTTATCATCATGATTTGGGCTGATTGCCATGTTTTGGGCTTCGTGCCGATTATTTGAATCCTTCAGGGATTGATATCACTGATTTTGCATTACTTTGCATGTTATTTGACCTCGGTCCAGGGTTTTAATACTGTTTTGCAAATTCAGCCATTTTTCATGATTTGAAAACTTAAATGATATGTTACTGACGTTTTGAGCTGAGAACTGCTATTTTATTATTGCCCAAGGGGCTTATGTGCATTTCTGGACTGAGCATGGATCGGGCTGCGCGCCACAGCAGTGTTATAGTAATTTCTGGATATATGGATGGCTCGGGCTGCACGCCGCAGCGGTGTTATATTGATATTGCGCTTGGGCTGTAGGAGCCCCTCCGGAGTCTGAACCCCCACAGTGAGCGCGGGTACCCAAATGGATCGGGCTGCATGCCGCAGCGGTCATATGCATTGCATTGCATTCATGCATTGGTTCCTGTTTGTAATACGTGTCATGACATTCAGCACTCTCATTTCATTGGCATTCATGCTACTTCTTGCACTGTTTACCAGACGCCCTGGTGTTAATTGTTAGTGGAGTGCTGTGCCCGAGGGGCTGACTTATGTGCTGACTTGCACTATCTGATTACGCATTCATTTGCTTAACTGTTGGAAAGGATATTTTCAAAAGAAGTTTTAACTGAGTCCAAATATTTTCTAAAGGATTTTCACGGTTTTACTGTTTTCTCAAAGATTTGCACTGTCTTATATAGCATGATGGAGTGCTTTTACGTGATTTCTTACCGCTCAGTTATTATTTACTTTTATTGCTCACTGAGTTGGAGTACTCACTTTAGTCCCTGCACCTCGCGTGCAGTTGCAGGTATTGTTCACCCGGTAGCGGGTTATTATGTGATTGAAGGTATTACTATTGTAGCTGAGTAAGGTGACCGCCAGCGTTCGCGGCGGCGGACGTTGTCTTTAGCATTCCAGAATTTATTTTTGTATAATATTGGCCCTGTAGTTGTGTTCAGGTTTCTTTAGATGCTCGTGACTTGTGACACCCCGGTCGTGTTGTGTTGGGTTGTAAATACTGGTTATTATTGTCGTTAAGCTGTATTTATCTATTCATTTATGTTTAAAAATTGTTAAAGAGACGATTTGGGTTAGTTGGCTGGCCTTGTCTTCACGAGAGACGTCATCACGACCGGGTTTGGAAATTGGGTCGTGACAGTATCTAAGGATAAATGTGTACATTATGGACTAAAATCAAGACTTATGCCTCAAGAAATAGTTAGTAGGTGGAATTATGCTTATTGTCTTAAGATGTTGTTATAAATATAGAATGCCCATAACTGAAGTTGTTAATTCTCATTGTACCAATCCTAACCGTTTGTTAATATCTAGTACTTGGGATGTCATTGAAGATGTTATAAAAAATTTACAAAAACTTTATGTAGCTGTTTTCTGGAGCTTATTATCCTACTATTGCAAATGGTTTAGCATATATAGCTGAAATTTCTCTTTTACTCCATAATTTCAAGAAGAAAGAAGGATATAGTTCTATGTTGAATCTATGCTAGATAAATTTAAGAAATATTTCTATCATATTCGCCTATTTAGCTAATTTGTGCTATTTAAAACTATTCTATCAAAATGGCTACTTGTCGCTAATTAATCATTGCTTTATATGTTTATATGGATATTGGACCAACTGAAACCCCTGATATTGAAACTTGCATTTCTGATTTACACAAACATTTACAAGATTTATATAATCAGTATGATAACATTGTTGATACTTCTTTTGCTGTAGATGCAAAGATTTCAAGTTCAATTTCTGCATCTACATTCGGTGTTATGGAGGATAATGATCGTATTGAAGATTATTTAATTTGGTCTACACTAGGAGAGCATCAACAAACCAGTAGCAACAATATTGATGAACTCCAATTATGCTGGTAAAAGGCAACAGAGCCCCGCACAAAGGAATTTCTACAGCTGGCTTGGTGGAGGACCAACTCAAATCAATTTCCTGTTCTTTTGGCCATGGCTCGAGACGTGCGAAATGTGTCGAGTTCAACTGTTGTATCTGAGAGCGCACTTAGCCAAGCAAGGCAGCAGCTAGGAGATACCCGTCATTTATTCGGTAGCAACAATTTGGAAATTCTTGTTTGCTTCAGAGATTGGATAAGATCAGAACGGATCAAAGGCATGAAGAGGCAGATGAAACGGAGGACCAAGAAATTGGAGATATGGTTTATGGTTCCGATTCAGGCAATGCCGGAATTCAAGAACCTCATGTTGATATGGATGAACTTACAAAAATGATGCAAAGCATGTGATGTACTCTTTCTTATTTTTTATAATTGTTGTAAACTTTTAATTTGCAAGTTCAAAAATAAAAAAAAATAAAAATAGAACTTGCAAATTAATTTGAATTATTATTTATTATTCAATGATAATATGAAACGAAAGCCTTTGAAGTTTGATCCTTACATATGGATCTTATTAAAAAAAATTATGTAGCCACTTAATTTCAATTTTAAAATTTCAAATTTCAAATTTCAAATTTCAAATTTAAAACTTTAAACTTTAAAGTTTAAAAGTTTAATTTTATGCCTTAAAATATTTATTTTATTATTTAAAAGTTTGCAAACACTTAAGTATCAATTACATTGAATAAGGAAACATAATACACTAACAAAGAAAAAAATTAACCCAGCCTGGTCCAGACCCGATAAGCCCGAAACCAGACGGCCAAATTTAATCCGGAAAATCCCAGCCCACTATCAGCCTGGTACCCCAGCCCGCCCCACTAACCGGACGGGCTGTTTTTCTCCATGTCCAGCCGGACAAGCTCGTCCGGTTAATACCTATAATTAATACTAATAAGTAGTAGCCCTATTATATTCCGTAGCGATGCCACTTAGGACATGTTGGTTCCCAAGTTCAGCCAATTAGTATATATATTATCCGAAATTAACCTAACACAATATGTAATACCTTTGTCTTCTAGAAATCGGGCTTTCACAAAATGGAGTGGAACTGCAAACGCTAGAGCTTGATTTAGATCGGACTGCTTAGTGCCTCAAAAGCTTCCTTTGCGAAAACATGGAACACTTGGTTTGCTTGCTTAAAACGATGCCTGAGCAGCACCTTTCTCCGGCTGGAGCGTCAGTCACCTGCATTCGCATATAATGATGTTGTACATTTGGATAATCATATTCAAAATATTGAAGCACGTCCGTTGAATCAGTTTCTATTTCCAAAGGCCATAGTTGAAAGACACATGCATGTTGAAGATCTCATTGTAAAGCTAAATTTCTGCCTGGATAGGAGTAGCAGCATGTTTATCATTGAAGCCAACCATCCAGTCTCCTTAGCTGCTACGGATGACTCCACCAAGTCCGCATCACAGTTTACTCGCTTTAAGAGCCCCATCTGTATTAAGCTTGTAACATCTAGTAGGTGGTTTAAGCCATTTTACTTTGATGGAGTTTTTCATGTTTCCGTTAGGCTCCCTATCTGTGAAAATTTTGAATTACACGGCATGTTGAGAGATATTCCTAGAGAGAGAGATGATATTAATATTATTTTGATCATTAGCATTTCTATTGATCCATATGCTCCATAAAAAATTAAAAAATAAAAATAAAAAGATCCTCCCGTATGAGATAATTATTGTCAAGAGTGACACTGAGAACTTTTATTCAATTGTTAGGATCAGAAGTAATGAGATAGACAGAGGCCAGTTTTTCCTAGAAATAGGCCAGGTGATGAATATATGGGTGATGGTTTCATCCTCATTTTTGCACACAAAACAAGTTGGATCCATTTATATTCATGCGAATATGACTTGAACATGGTTTACAAGGAAATCTATTATGGAAGCGTTTTCATAAGAAAAAATTTATTTTGGTATGTGGAGTCGTCAGATCCAAGTGAACTCCTAATCATTACCTTCAAACTCATCAATGAGAGTGTAACAAGAACTTGTACTAAACCTATCGCTGCCTGCTATGAGGGACCATAAGGCAGTGTCCAATTTATTAATGCTTAAAATTATTTATAATGCGAATGTTATCAGTAATATGGTTAGAAGATACTGTCAGGGCGGGGCCGTTTGGTTTATTATATGGTTATGCAAGAATTGTTTTATGCTGTGATAACAATTAAAAAATTGTTATACAATGAACAACAATACAAAATTGTTAGGCAATAAGTAATAATACATGAATTATCACGTATAGACTATCTAATCTAAGATTTTTAGTTGGGATGCACTTATTCATGCACTACTTACACACGCAATTATCCAACTTTTTAACAGTTATGTCATAATACACAAATTAATCAACTTCTGTAAAGTCTTCTATGTTCAATCTACAGAGATTATGTTAGTTAATACAAAAAAATTTATTGAATGTTATGCATAAATTGAAACCACCACTGCACTCTCTTGCAGCCATGAATAGGACGCAGTTTAACGGGTATGGGTGAAAAATTACGCTTCATTTATCATATTCACTCATTTGGTTAACTTTACCTCCATTTCAAACTCGCCTATTTCATGTACCAAAACTCAATCATTGTTAAGTATACTAATTACTAGCCCATTCAATGAGCACTGTATCTGGATATGAAAGGTAAGGCACCCTACACATTAGCTGATCATAACACATACCACAAGAAAACCACTTTAAAATCCATTGTTTACAAGGTCCCTGAAATAGATAACAGCAGAACAGCAAAATCATATTTCAAGTCTTACAGCACCCTCTCCATGTTCTACCAATACGAAAAGTTATACAAGCTCGTCCAACTCCTAGCTGCTTCACAAGTTCTGCTCCAAATCACTCAGACCCGGTTCACCTACATTGCACAAGTGTAATAATTAGCATTACAAAGAAATGAGGGAAATCGGATCATGAAAAATAAAAGGATGTAGGAGCGCCGATGCACCCAATCTTGGGTCATCTGGAAAATAAATCATGCACGTGTTTAGCACTCAACACGTATTTCAAGTAGAAAAGCACAAAAATAAAGAGGAAATAATTCATTTTTGTATGCACAAAGAAATAGGCTTCATAGAAATGTAAGGAAAACAGTATATGTATTCTCTAATTCCTTATTCTGCACTACCATGGGTATTTTGTGCATAAGGCAAGCTCTTTTAGTAATACACCAAATATCCATGCCACTTTCCTGTCTGCATTTCATTTGCCGAACTTGGACACTACAACATGCAGATTTTCATCCCATTGAGCCTCCTATCATTTGTATCCACCATTACACAAATGATTGCTCATGTTTATAAGACCATTATCTCATTAACCATTTTCCATGTTCACCAAATACCAAAATCTTTTTTCTGTCTCCATATTCCTAGCTTGGAAAAAAGAAACATGAAGTTTCTCTTGTTGTCATTTCGTATCATTGATCTTCCAATCATGGTATTACCCCCAGGTGACAGCTCACTCAGCATTTCAATTTTTAAAATGACATTTAAATGCTAGTATTAATAATTTCTGAAGTTCCAAATTTCATTTTAAATTGTTTGATAAATTTCACAATAATGAATTCAAAAACTTAGAAGGTAATTGCAATTCAACTAAGGACTGATGAAATGAAGAACCAGCTCCCAATTCAACTCAAATTACTCCAATCACCATCAAAACATAGCAACGTCAAAGATCCAGCAATACCTCTACTTGGGATTTCGGAGGACAATGATCACAGAATCTCCCCGAAGGAACATCTTGCTAATGAACCTATCTTTGTTAACAGGTTGAGCCTTCTTTTTTCCTTTTCCAGTCTTGGGAACCTGACGAATAAACATACACAACTTGGATAAGTGGAGCTCTTTGCGCAAGTTACAAATCCAAGATCCAAGATGCATTGTCCAAAACAAATTTACTAAGAAAACCCAGAAAAAAGAACGAACCTCAGTCCACATTTCCCTAACATTTTCAAGCACCATGTTGCAGTGACGATCGAACGCCCTCACACGGCCGAGAAGTTTCCTGTTGTTCCTACAGTTGATGAGCACCTACAAAGCAGAAAACAGCAAGAACAACATCTGTAAGATAACTGTAAAATTGAAGCTTTCACATACAAAACTCAAGCTTGCATTTAGTTCTAGAGTATTGAAATTTAAATCTATGACATTTAAGAAAGTACACCGGCATGACTTAGAAAGCAAATGGACAGCATAAACAAGATCCTAGATCAGATTTAGTCAATTTTTATATAAGTAACATTACTACATAAGCATGACATAAACAAAGACATCAGTAAAGACGGTAGAGTCTATTAATACCTGAGTGTTATTCTTAACACTCATCATCAGGACAGAAAGTGGGCCAGTATTGAACTCCTCTTCCTCATTTTTCACCTGCGAAAAGAAGGAAAAAGCTCCATTAGCAAACACAAGGGTCAGATTCACTGGGAACTGACGAGGTCCATCCCTCTACAAACCAAAATAGCAGGGCATACACTCACTATGTACTTCAGCTGGATAATGTACCAATTAAAAAAGCTAAATACTTTGACATCCGGAAGGCAAACAAGAACGCCAGATTCTTATGGAAAATGAATAATAAGATCACATGTATGGATGAACAAACCAAGACAAAAAGAAATGAGAATAGGATGTCTGTTAAAGGAGAACAACAAAATTTAGACCAAGTTTCCAGGAAATCCAATATTGCAACACAAGAAAAGACTAACAACCTAAGTTGCTCGGACACAGGTGCAAGTGTCCGAAAGGAGTGCGGATCTAGCATCCTTCGAGATGTAAATTCTAAGATTCAGGGATACGCATCCTAGAACGGACATGGGCGGTGAACCGGCTAAAAATAATTCATAAATTTAAAAATATCTCTAAATTATGAGAATTTTTGTGGAATACTTACGTATAAGTTGTAATTGTGAATTATTTTTATTCTCAAGTTGTAGATAAGTAAAAGATTGATTTCCTAAATAAGGTATGCTATTTGCTTCAAATTTACCCTAGTTTTGTTTTTGATTTTGAGAATCAAATTGTATCGCGTCTCGAATTTTTTCGTCCGTTGGTCAAAGTACCCAAAATTGTTTGACCAAATCCAATAAGAATCTCATAACCACACGCATACTAGTGTCATGTCGACACAGGTGCGCACCTAAACTGCCGTGTCAGAGCAACTTAGCTAACAACACTTGCATGGAGGTGAGTGCAACCTAGGGTCAGAACACAAACTCTTCTAGTTCAACTGCTTCAACCAATATTTAATGCAACTGATGCTGTAGAAAGGCACTCAAGTTTAACTGCTATAACCATTTTCCCAGGTGTTGCACCACATTACATAGCCACCTATACAGGGTCTTCAAATAATTTTTGGTAGCTATATTGTTATTTGAAGCAAAGCACCCAAGTGGTCTAATGGTCAATAAAGTGGAAAAATCTCACAGAGCAGTTTTCAAATACCAATACCAACGGGGACAAAAATATTAGGCGATTATTTCCATCTGCCAAAGCCTTGGTGACTCTATAACCATGCTAGCGTGAGATAGCATGTACCTTGTGGAATAGTATAGTTGTCCGCAAGTTGGCCCGAAAACCACCTTTAATACAAAAAGAAGTTACACTGTTATTTAAAGTTCTAATTGTTTTTGTCATTTGTTTTACAAGTGGTGAACTCAAATGATTTAACCAAAGACATGCTGATAGCCAATGTGACACATTGAAAAAAAACCTGTTGATCATGACTTCAAACAATTTCTTGTTCTTACTGAAAAGGAGAGGTGTAAACCCTATCTCTTTCCAAGAAAATACTAGATGTAACACGTACGGGAAGGGTGATGGCTACCAAGTACAAACAAACAAAAATCTAACATGGAACTACGGTGAAAAAAAGAGAGAAAAGAACAAGAATTAAGCAGTAGACAGAACCTAAATATAAATAGTTCACAACACAGCCATAAGCCAAGGGAAAAATAGAAAATCAATAATGAAAGCTATTTATAGGTAAAACACTTGCAAAGTAAGCTGACTTACAGGGGCATCCTCTTCCATTGGCCGACTGCAAAAGAGCAAAAGAAAAAAGGAAAAGACAAGGAAAATGAATTAGGAACCTTCACTTTGTTAATGTTTGATTAACACAAGAATCAGCAAGAATATAGAAACATCAGAATTCATCAACAAAAAATGAGAACGTTTTTATTTTCTTTTCTAATTTCTACTATTATATAAATCCAACAGCCTGCTTAGCCTTTTATTCTAACCAAAAAAGGATTCTACTACTGATTTGCATGAGATAACATATGTTTAAGCTTGATAAATTGCAGAGTGCACAAAAGGAATTAACTATTAAGAGCAGTAATAATAAAGAGCTAGAGAAGCAACCATCCCTATTTACAAAGGCAAGAGATCATGCAACACGAAATCCAATAAACACAGTAAAAGGAAGTTCTTTTTTATTAAGAAAAGGAAAGTCTACTTTTACTGTACCCAAAGGTGTGGCCTAGAGGTAAATGAAGTGGGAGGACAACAATTAGATCTCAGGTTCAAACCCTAGAAGAGGCAAAAAATACTAGGTGATTTCTTCCTTGGTCTAAGCTTTGGTGGGCAGAGTTACCCGCTGGTGGAGGTACCAAGTGTAATCAAGGTGCGTGCAAGCTGGCCAGGAGAAAGCAGTCATCAAAACAAAAGAAAAAGGAACTCTCCAAACAAAGAACACAGCAAAAACAAGAACAATGCCTTAGTACCAAACTAGCTAAGGTCGGGGATATGAATCTTCTATATCTATGTACTCTATTAAAACCCACTGCGATTTAATAGTAGTAGAGTAATTTGTCATTGAAGCAAAACTAAACACTCAATTGTTCAAAATTAACCATAAGAAATAGATAAAATTCTTCAATTTCCACGTCAGAAAAATTGTGTTACCTAGGAAACCATATAATACTAGAAACCAAAGTGATCTAACTTATTAATCTGCTAAAGACTGTTAATGGATGACAAAAAAAAAAAAACTAAAGCTATCAGAGTTTTACGTTTTCAAGGAAACCAGATCATCGAACTCAAGCTAATCCGTAAATATTGCAAGCAGAGAAGATGGAAACTTTAAAAAGAACAAAGGCGAAGCGTAAAGAGGAAGTAGAACTTACCTCATCTTCGATCAAACTGAAGAAATTCAAGAGCAAATAGGAACCAAAGAGGGGAGAGATTAGTGACTGAAAAGAAAAGGCTAGGGTTTAAAGAGGAGACAGCGGAAAATAGTCGAAACACTTGACCGCCAACTAAGGTTCAAGCGGGACAATGGGCTGGGAGAGACTTATAAACGGATTATAGCCCAAGTGAGGAGGCCCAAGCTTGGACAAGATAAGAGATGAACATGGTAAAATGGTACTTTTTAGGGGTGGGCGTCGGTCGTTTCGGTCGGTTATTATGAAAGTACGGTTCGGTTTATCGGTTTTCGGTTTTGTAATATTAATAACCAAATCAAACCAAAGTATTTACGGTTCGGTGCGATTTTTTCAAAGTTCGGTTTGGTTATTTCCGGTTTAATTTTTCGGTTTTAAACGGTTCAAGAAAATTTTATGCTTCTCTGGCAAAAGGAAATAGATTGTCATAATGAATGAATTGAAAAGAAGATATTGGTCCAACAGCCATTGCACATAACAGAGACGAAACTAGTGTAACATTTAGTGCAATGGCTGGAAATGCTGTTGGACCAATGACTGGAAATAAATTGCATTCATTATGACAATCTATTATTGCAATAAGCAAGGCTGGAAAATGGAAATGCTGCAAAGTCATCAAAAGAAACTAGTGTAACATTCTGGTGATCACTAAAGAGGAGGATATTTGAAACTACACTATAAATGAAACCAAGAATAGAGAACAAGCAAAAGAATTAACACAGCAGCACAGTTAACAATTAGAAAACGGAAATCTAGCAGTTTCACGTCCAAACAGATCGCAGCAGCTATCTAAGTAGCAAAATACCGCACAGTTCAGCAGTGGCAAACTAGTCCAGAACAGTTTAACACAGTGGCAAATCTAGCAGCTACCAAAGTCCAAAACAAGTCTAGAAATACCATCACCAAGCAACAAAACAGTGGCAAAATCGAATGAGCTGAGGAACAGAGGAAGAAAACTGAAAAGGAACTCAACTCAGAAGTCAGAACTCAGAAGAAGTCGCACTAACCTGACGAAGAAGGATGAGCGACGAGCTGAGGAAGAAGGCGTCACAGTCGAGTTGAGGAAGAAGGCGTCAGTGCAGTGTAGCACAGAGGAAGTGAGGAACCCTAAATCTAATTTTTGATTTAGGTTTGGGTTTGGCCGTTTGGGAAATGGGAACTTGGGAAGTAAGTGACTAAAGTAACGTATCAGTAGACACTAGACAGTAAGTTTGAGTAATTAGATTTGGGTAAACTGGGTGGGGTGGGCTTCAAAGTTCAAATGGGTATTGGACTATTGGGCATTTGGGCTTCAGCCTAAGATGGGTAATAAGTTTTGAACTAATACCCAAAATTTCGGTTTTTAGGTTTAACCGATAACCGAAACACCAAAATCGTAATCCGCACCAAAAAACCGAAAATTAATAATTTTAAAACCGTGCAGCGATCGAAAAACCGATTAAATCGAAATCGAAAAACCCAAATTCACGGTTCGACCAGTTTTTTCGGTACGGCCGCTATTATGTCCACCCCTACTTTTAACCCATTCAGTTGCTGAAGATAGAGATCAGGCTTTCTAAATGAGATTGAGTTCCACGAATATGCGGTAGGGATGTAAATGGTTCGGTTTGGGTCGGTTTTTCTCTAAAAAGAAACCAACCCAAGTAAGTCGATTTTTCAAATATTGGAATCAAACCAAACCAATTAAGTCGATTTTTATATCGATTCGATTTTTGTCGGGTTTTGTTGGGTTTTCTGTTTTTTATCAGTTTTTTTCTTAAATGTGATATACACTGCCAAACGCATATTCCGGCGACTACATTTTCAACGTAACGCTATCAAATCAATTGCTCTTTGAGAAATCTATCATTTACCAAGATATATTGATGATAATTGAATCAAATAGTGATGAATAATTTAAGTACTCAATTAAAAATCGATTATTTTTAACAAAAAAAAAAAATTTTGTACTTAGCAAAAGAAAACTACCAATCAAACTAGAATGTAAAGGCAAAGAATTAGATTATTATAATAGCAAAGAACTAGACTAAAAATACGAATGACTAATATGTACCATAAAATTTTAGAAACTTTATATAAAAATATACATATAAATACATACATATACACACACACACACACACACATATATAAATACATACACACACACACACACACACACACACACATATATATATATAGGTGTAATAATAAATTTAAATAGCTATTTTCATAGTCGGTTTGGTTCGATTTTTTTTGGTTATTTTTGATTAAAACTAAATCAAACCAAATTTGATCGGTTTTTTAAATTCAAAACCAAAACCAAACCAAACCTAAAATGTATCGGTTTTTTGGTTGGTTTGATTCGGTTTTCGGTTTTGTTCTATTTTTCCGGTTTTTATGTACACCCTAATATGCAGGCTAGAAAAATATTATTTGTTGCTATTCTATTTATTTGTGCATCCAGATACAATCAAATCTCCCTATAACTCATAGTATTTGAACCCCCTTTTCTCTAATATTATTGGTTGTTATGCACTTATAATAATATTAGTTTTAGTGTATGCGTTGCACATATTTTTGCGCCTATTAATAATAAGTGTATAAAACTTAAAGTAAGAATAAATTATGTGTAGTAACAATTGACATCAAGATATATGTAACATTTATTTAAATTAAAAATAAATGTTACATTGGTGAAATAGTTGAATGCATAGTTATTGATTATCTTTTCAACTTGCAACGATTAAGAATTTAGGTAGGTTATTTATATATGACCTAATCTTGGTGTAAGAAATACTATTCCAAGTATTAAGTATTATATACAGTCAAACCTCTCTATAATAGTATCGTTTATTCTGAAAATTTTTGGCTTTATAGTGAATAGCTATTATACACCTATAACAATATTTTTATAACTAAAGATCTACAAATTATAATGTACATTAAAGTTATTAAATATTTGCTTAAATATTTAGAATTACTAGTTTCTCGACACGTGTGTTGCACGTGACTGTTACGCCATATAGTACATAATTTTATAAAATAATATCAATATTTCCAAAATAAAGCTTTAATGAGTAGATAATTATACATGAAATAAAGTACAAATTTTTATAAATGGTCAATATGTATCGGTGTATGGTAACTTGTTTGTCAAGCTAAGGTTAAGATGATTGGATATTGGATGAACATGAAGATGAATAATTAATGTTTAATTTAGATACATGTGACTTTCTTTTATATTTATTTTGCTTTTAGTACACACATGTAATGAAGTGTATTTCACCTAATACTTTTCTATAGACAATATTCATAGCATATATTCCTTGCAATCATATTGTTTTCTCTATCATGACCAGAGCTCTTGTAATCAATACACAACATGCATCTACTTGACCAATTGTCACGACCCTAAATCCGGATCCGGTCGTGATGGCGCCTCTCGTGAAGACAAGGCCAGCCGATACACTTCCAATTCACTTTAAGCAATTAAAATAACAAATACTGAATCTTTAGCAGAAATAAAATCCCAAAGTAAACAATGAACAGTGCAATTTGCGGAAACAAAATCAACACAGCCCGACATCGGGGTGTCACCAGTCATGAGCATCTAACATAAGTCTCAAAAAGTGGAAAAAGGGACTACACAGTCTATTACAAAATCCAGAACTAGGAACAGAAATAATGATATGAGGGAGAAACACTGGGCCGCGTACGCCAAGCAGCTACCTAGTAAAGCTCCGAAGATCTGCTGGGAACTATCAACCCTCAGTAGCAGGACCTGTAGCGCCCGAATCTGCACACATGGGTGCAGGGAGTAAAGTGAGCACTCCAACTTAGTGAGTAATAACAATAAATGAAGACTGAGCGATACAAAATCACGTTAGACACAACAATAAGCTATAAGAGTCAGGATAAAATCAGTAAACATAATTAAGCAGTGAAATCTCATAAAACACCTTTTAAGCAGTTAAGCAATATATAGGAAAAACAACTAGAAATGGTAAACACATAAGAACTGCCCCTCGGGCAAAGTAATAACAGAATCGGCCCCTCGGGCAATATCACAGAACAATACCAGCCCCTCGGGCTATATCTCATATCTCAATGGGTACCCGCGCTCACTGGGGGTGTACAGACTCCGGGAGGGGCCCCTTACGGCCCAAGCGCAATATCAAGCCATCCCGTGGCATCATAAACAGGCTCTCGGCCTCATATCAATCACAAGCCACCTCGTGGCGTACAATCTCAGGCCCTCGGCCTTATTATCATAATCAGTATATCACCGCTGCGGCGTGCAGCCCGACCCAAAAGTAACCTCACAATACAGGCCCTCGGCCTTACTTAGTCAGAATCTCATAAGCCCCTCGGGCATCAGTAAACATGATGCTCAGCTCAGAATATCTTTTAAAATATCATTTAAAGTGTTTAAAACAGAGTAACATGGCCGAGTTTTGAAAACAGTAAAATATGGCATGACTGAGCACAAGTATGAAAATCAAACAGTGAGGAAAATATCAGTAAAGATACCTTAAGGGTACAAACAGTTGGCACAAAGCCCAAATATGGCATTTAGCCGAAAACATAACAATATCAAATAATTAGCTATCAAATACGCAGTAAAACAGTCATTCGGGATGGACTAAGTCACAATCCCCAACGGTGCACGACCCCACGCTCGTCATATAGCGTGTGCGTCACCTCAACATAGCCAAACGATGTGTAATTCGGGGTTTCATACCCTCAGGACAGCATTTAAAATCATTACTCACCTTAATCCGGCCCAAACTCTAGCTCGAAATGTCTTTGCCCCTCGAATCGGCCTCCGGATGCTTCGAATCTACCAAAATCAGAAGGAAATCATCAAAATATGCTAAAGGGACAAAGCCCACTCGAAATTAATCGAAAAATAACGCAAATCCCGAAATTACCAAAACCGGACCCCTGGGCCCACGTCTCGGAATTTGATAAATTTTACGTCATTAGATTCCTTATCTCCCCACGAGTTCATACATATCAAAAGTTCCAAAATCCGATCACAAATGGTCTTTCAAATCCTCAATCAAAGGCCTAAGTTTCTAAGCCCTAGTTCCTCCATTTTTGGCTTAAATTCCATTAATTTCAGCCCCAATCCGTGAATTAATACAATAGGAACGAGTTTTTAGGTCCAAAATCCTTACCTCAATGAAGCTCCCTTGAAATCCTTCTTCAAAAATCGCTCAAAACTCCCGAAATCGCTTTTAAAAATGGTGAAACTCTCTGAAAATCGCGAAGAAAATAACTTATATGTTCTGGTCCAGGGATTTCGCATCTGCGACCAGTTTCCCGCTTTTGCGGTACCGCATTTGCGGTCCTTGAACCACTTCTGCGGTTTTCACTTAAACCGCCCACTCCGCATCTGCGATGCCTAGCCCGCACCTGCGCCATCGCAGGTGCGGTTCTTCTACCGCTTCTGCGGTCCTTGCCAACCTCACCATCTTCCGCTTCTGCGACTCCTATCCGCATCTGCGGGGGTCGCACCTGCGATCCTTCAACCGCAACTGCGGTTATGACAGCAATCAAAAGGCTTCAGCTCTCAACTTCAATTCCAAACCTTCCGTCAACCATCCGAAATCACCCCGAGGCCCCCGGGACCTCAACCAGAAGCACCAACAAGTCTTATACTGCCATTCAAACTTATACCAACCTTCAAAACACCTCAAACAACATCAAAATACCTCAAACAACATCAAAACCACCAAAACACATCGAATTCAAGCCTAAGGTTCTAAAATCTTCCGCATTCCGCTTTTGATCAAAAAGTATACCAAACCACGTTCGAATGACCTGAAATTTTGCACACACATCCCAAATGACCTAACGGAGCTACTGCAACTTCCGGAATTCCATTCCGACCCCTGTATCAAAATCTCACCTATCAATCGGAAAACGCTAAAATCTCGTTTTTGCCAATTCAAGCCTAAATCTACTCCGAACCTCCAAAACACATTCCGATCACGCTCGAAAGTCCCGAAGCTATCCGAACCACCGGAACTCACATCCGAGCCCTCTAACACATAAGTCAATATCCGGTTGACTTTTTCAACTTAAGCTTTCTTAAAAAAGACTAAGTGTCTCAAACCTTCTCAAAACCTTTCCGAACCCGAGCCAACCAACCCAGTCACCTATAGAACTGATAAACAAAGCAAATAGAAGCAGAAATGGGGAAAACGGAGCGGTAACTCATGAAACGACCGGCCGGGTCGTTACACCAATCACTTCAATAGAAGTGTCTCTTATGAACCTTCTCCCCAAGTGAAAGAAAATGTAGATCATCATATTAGTGGGCTTTAATTAATCTGCTCAAGTAATAAAGATTGTACAAACACACAAGCATAAACTTTTGTTGTTATTGAAGAATCTATTATGACACACAAATTAGGCAACGATTGAACCTCCAAGGCTAACACACGCATCTCAGCTGAAACAAGAATCATATTTCCATGATCTTTCAACTCAAGGTACCCGTTACCACAAAATATATTACAAGAAAAATGTCTAAATAAAACATCTAAGTTACTTTATGATCTCATAATGACAAAAGGCATTCAAGTATAACTATGATTCTTTCAAATTGTATACTTTATATTATTTTAGTACACATGAACGTAAATTTCACATATATATGCATCTATAACATATATGTACTATCGACTAATGTGCATTTTGGCAAAAGAATAATAACTATATCTTACAAGATATGCTTTTCTTAATCATAACAGCATGCATAATACATATTTTGATTCAGCAGTCATATAAAATGACTACTCTATCGTTCACAAAATTAAATTTCATGAAAAACTACATAGGATAAAATAAACTAGTAAAAAAATTAATAAATGAAGTTAAGAAAAGTAGAACCCGATATGTTTGTCTCTTTCTTCCCACGCCATACATCGAAGTCATCTTCGTTCTCGCATTATATTCATATTGAAACACAGCATAAATTAGTTTATATAAGACTCGAAAAATACAGTAAACATGTTACTATAATTCAACGTACACATTTTAAAAATAATTGGGCAGAAAAGAAGTTGTAAATTTATGGTCTATCACATGAGAAAAGAATGCATATGGTATCAAATGAAATGGAAGAAAAGAGAGACATATTGTTACTCTTCTGAGCCCGTGTAATATTGCAATCGCTTCTTAATATATATTTTTTTCATCACTGCTTCTTAATATAGAGATCAATTTTAGTCTTATCAGATGCCTGAGAATAGTTCACTGTTCAATTTAAAGTCCATATTTCTATGACTCTAACAATACTGGCTGCAATATGTGTAGAGATGTGATGTATCACTGATCACTCGATAGAGACAAACTTGTTAGAGAGCATCGAAATTATTTTTTCAAGTCGGAACCGTTCCAAGCATTTTCTTGCATTATTTTAATTTAATTTATTATGGTTCTTCCATTCTAATCCAATAAATAAAAGTTCTTCTTTTTCTTATTTGTTGTGCATTTTCCTTGATCCAACACTTTGATGTTGTTGCTTTAATCCCCAAATTTTCTTTTCTCCATTAATTTGCTTTCTAGTTTCCATTGTCCTAAAGGAAGAAATCAAAAGATAAAAAGAATGAAAAGAATAAAAGAAAAACATGTTAGAAACATTATTGGAACGTCCCCATAATCTTGGAGGAGTTTCAAGTATTCTGGATGTATTATATTTGTAGTATTTTGTCTCCATATTTGTGCTTTTGTTGTTTAAGTAAAATAAAGCACTATTACACGCAAAATATGGAACAGAAATGCCTCTTTCAATTTAGATATCATACCAAATCGTCACCTTGAGGAAACGTCAACATCCTTGACAAAGTTGCAGCACGTATCACATATTTGCCAATGGCCATGTAGTTGGTTCTAAACTTTGCCAACCGTCACACCTCATCGTTATGTTTTTTCAAGGTTCTTTTTGTTAAATTATTTTATAAGTAGAGTATTTACGTATATGGTGAAAAAAGAAGTATATAGATATATAAGAAGAATATTCAGTAATTCATCTTTTAATTTTTGAGGTTCACATTTTAATAATAATAATAATAATAATAATAATAATAATAATAATAATAATAATAATAATAATAATATAATATAGATAGATATGTTTTTGCTTTCATCAATTATGGAACAAAGCTTCTCCTTATTAATATTGAAGAATGAAAGATACTTTATTATAAGAATAGCATCACAATTGGAGTTGTTGGAATTCTTTCTATCACGAGATGGCAAGAACATACGTAGATTTCCGTTGTTACCTTTGTTCCACAAATCACCATGACGTCAACTTCCGCGAAAATTTTCATTCACTATTTTTCTCTGTTTCTTGATTAAATTTCAACTAATCAAACATTAGAATTACTCTTCTTCTTCTCGTTTGGATTATATCTATGTGATTTGTGAAAGGAATAGTCGTAGGCCTGTAAAGGAAAGTAACAACGGTTGGAAAACAAAATCAAAATAGGAATGTTAGTTTAAAATAATTGTGATTATTAGTAACTAGATGTAAAAGATTGCAACCCTTCAAATAAGCGTGATACTTTTTTTAAATAAGATACTTAATTAATTCATAGGGGGTATCTTAGTAATTCAACTTTTAAGTTTAGGGCTTCCTAATTTTATTAGGGTACATGCTTTGCGCGTGTACCTATAATATGAATATACAAGTTAAAAATAAATAAATATTATTAAATAATGTGTTTGAGTTATAAATATTTTTTTTTAAAAAGTGTCAATTCTTGAAAATAATTAATGTTGATCATATTTAGCTAGATCAACAACGAAAAAAATCTCGTCATTAAAATAAAATTTAGACATATAGTGCAAACACTAATAGGATAAAATTCTAAAATAAAATATTGATGAAAAACATAAATCTAATCAAACAACGCGTACATTTAACCAATTTTGATCAATTTATAGCTTCTTCCTTAACGTGTCATAAGAGTGGCATAATCAGTTTGAACACCCGTACATATAGACCTCGCTAATTTACCAAAATTTTAAATAAACAAACTCTAATTAAATTTAAAGTTCACTATAAGCTAAAATCAAAATATTAATACATTTAATATAAGATAATTTTACTTAATTTATTTCAACCTAATGATTATATCGAGCTTTTCAAGTACATCCTTTTATTAGTTAGTATTAATAACATAAAAACCAACAAAAAGTGAGAAAAAAATAAAGAACCGGTAATATCTTTTGAGAAATTTAATGAATTCAATATCACCACAATGCTTTCTTTCTCTCTTTCTCCAATTATACAAATGCTAAGTACGAAGAATTTATGATGAGAGATAAGGAATAAGTGGCTTCTTTACATAAGTATCGGCTTCTAGATGGAAATCACGTAATAAGTAGTTGATAATTGTACTTAATCAACAAAGAAACTAAGAGAAAGTGTTCATGAAAATTTGAGAATAGGAGGAACGTAAAGAATAAATATGGTGGTTCCATGTCTTAGAAATAAAAGGGCACCTTACAGTATACTTTTACTTTTCAGAAGAACTCCTAACCAAAATATCTTAAGGTTAGATCTTAACTTAAATTCCTTAGACTTTAGTAGTTGTTCTGAACGAAACCTAAAATAATTAGAAAACATGTTGCGCGCACGAAATAGTTTTAGCTGTAATCAGTTATAATTTAATAACAAAAAAGAAAAGAGTCCTAAACTAAAAAGGAGTTCAAACTATTACGTTGTAAAAGAACTTTACAAAATAATGTGTTTTACTTTTTGCTATATATTTTACAAATAAGGAAAGATTTAATACACAAATTTAGTTGGTTTTGAAGTCTTAATTAAATGATTACTCCTCAATATTAGGAAAATAATTAAATGACTATTTTGTCCAGTGTGAAATTTAATTTTTAAGGGTAGAAAAGGCAAACGATATTTAGCAGAGGCCTTCGTGCTTTTAATATAGTATAGATATAGATATAGATATAGATATAGATTAGTAGTAATAATCTTAGAAAATCTGCATGGTTGTTATGGAGGGTAATTTTACAAAGAGCGTACTATCATAAAGATGATTGTTGCTGTTATAAAGAGGTAAAATAATAAAATATCGGTTCTGAGAAAAACTAGGCTTTTTGTCACGACCCGGATTTCCCACCCTTGGGAGCCGTGATGGCGCCTACTAGTGAAAGCTAGGCAAGCCAATTATTTCAACTATTTACCTTTTTCCCATTTTTAATCCTTTAACAGTTATGAATCAACATTATATAATCAACGGAATTGAATAAGCGGAAGAACAAATTATAATCATTTAAAAGTTACCAATACAATTCCTTAAACATAGACTACCCAGAACTGGTGTCACAATTTCACAGACTGTCTAGGAGTACTACAAATAAGGGTTCGAAAGTTAAATACAACGCTGCCTCTGAAATACATAAAAGAAACAGAATGAAGGAATAGAAGGAGACGCCAAGGCCTACGGACGCCTGCAGGACTACCTCGGGTCTCCAAATGGACTGAAGGCAGCAACCCAAAGCTAAGGTCCGTATGCTTCAGTACCAGGATCTGCACAAAAGAGTGCAGAGTGTAGTATCAGCACAACCGACCCCATGTGCTGGTAAGTGCCTAGCCTAACCCCGACGAAGTAGTGACGAGGCTAGGACCAGACTACCAAATAAATCTGTGTAGTTAAATCATATACAGCGGAAAATAAAGGCAAAACTTTACAATTAAAGATAGGAAGGGGGAATCATGATGCGGGAAACAACAAGTATCAACAAAAAGCCAACAGTTGAATGTAGAGAAACCATAACTCAGTTATCAATAAGAAAATCAGGAAATCAAAGACAAGTGCACGGCATCACCCTTCGTGCTTTTACTCTCGTCCTCACCATAAGATCAATATAATCGGCACGACATCACCCTTCGTGCTTTAACACTCTCTCACAAATATCATGCACGACATCACCCTTCGTGCTTTACACCCTTCCTCACCATAGCAACAATCACGAAGCAATTTGGGCAAGGGAATCAATAACATCACAATAAAATCAAGTAACAACAACAAATCAGTAAATAAACGTAAAGAACACCATAACTCAATTATTAGCAAGAATCAGGAAAATCAAGGACAAGTGCACGGCATCACCCTTCGTGATTTTACTCTCATCCTCACCAAAGAATCAATATAATCGGCACGGCATCACCCTTCGTGCTTTTACCTCACATAATCATGGCACGGAATGATCCTTCGTGCATTATCGCTCATATAAAGGCACGGAATTGTACATCGTGTGACACGACATCACCCTTCGTGCATTAACACTCTCTCACAAATATCATGCACGGCATCACCCTTCGTGCTTTAACACTCTTCCTTACCAAAAAACAATCACAAAGCAATAAGGGCAAAGGAATCAATAAAATCACAATAAAATCCCAGCAAGGGAACAATAGTACAACAATCATATCCCGGTAAGGGAAAACAATATCAAAAGCAATAACATCCCGGCAGGGAGATAACATTAAAAGAAACAACATCCCGGCAAGGGAGACAATATCATAATCCTCTTCTCTTTTTCACATTTACTTCATAGCTCAATTCACAACTTGAGCCAATGCTCTAAAATGCTTAATTGCCCATAATACTTCCACAAATAATTTTACAACTTGAGCCAACGCTCTTCAATGTTCAATTACCAATATTACTTCCACAAGCCTTGTTCAACAATAGAAATCATCACATAAGGCATGAACAATACAAAATGGAGTCACATTAATCATAGTATAAGACTCACGGGCATGCTTGACACCAACGTATAGATACTCGTCACCATGCCTATACGTCGTACTCAACAATTAACACATAGCAAATACGACACGACTCCTAATCCCCCAAGCTAAGGTTAGACCAAACACTTACCTCGATGCCACGAACACAATTCAAGCCTCAGCTACTGCTTTACCTTTCGATTCCACCACCAATTCGCTTGTATCTAGCCACAAGTTACTTAACTATATCAATAAATGCTAAATGAATTAATTCTAATGCATGAAAATAGGTTTCTAAAGTTTTTCCCAAAAAGTTAAAAATTGATCCCGGGCCTACATGGTCAAAACCCGAGGTTCGAACCAAAACCTGATTACCCATTCACCTGTGAGCACGTGATTTTTGCCCTACGTGAATTACTCCTAGAAATTCAAACAAAATGATTTCTTTCATTATGTTACAATTTTGTGGATTTTTGGTGACATTTTAGGTTAATTGACTGCATGTTATCTGCGCATTTTAATTAGTAAAAATACAAAAATACTTGGCATTTGCATTTAGGATTTAATTTCACATTTTAGGATTATTTAGTAGTAAAGTTACTTTAGAAAATTAAAGAAAATAGCAAAAAAAAAAATGGTTTTTTTTTTCCAGCACCCCACTCAAAAATGGTTCTGGGCCATTTAATTAAGTTCTGCCCAACCCAAACACGCCCCAGGCCAGCCCAACCCACGTCCCAACACGGTCCAGTCCCACACCCCACCCAAAACGACGTCGTTCCCTTTCTCTTTAATCTGGTCTGTCGATGTATCTCAATCCAACGACCACGAACTGAGGAGTTATATGTATATAACTGTCCGAATTCATGACCCCCCCCCCCTCTCAGACCCCCCCCCCTATTCGTCTAAAAGACCAGCCGCCTTTATACCCACCATCCACCACCGCCCTCTGCCGCCTGCCGCCCGCCGGAAATCGCCTGCGGCGGCGGCCGGTCACCAAACGCCTCCAAAAACACACCACAACGCCTCCATCTCCTCATTCCCAATCTGGGATCAGTCTTCCTCAATGCCCTTCCCAACTCCTCGAATCTTCAAAATTACCGTCACCGTCTCCGCCGTGTCCGGCGGCGGTCACCCCAAACCGGTCCAAAATCACACCTCATGCTCCTCTCCTCCTCTCCTTTCCACATCCATGTCTATTTTCCCTCAAATATCACTCGAATTCCTTGAATTCCGATTCAAAGTTCCGCCCCGAAACCCTAACTTCTCCAAACAGTCCCAGATTAATACCATACACTCCCCTCACCCTCCTCTACCCAAATCCCTAAACCGTTGTCCCCAAATCTAATAGGCACTGATACAATTTCAAATCTAGGGTTGGAGAGGTTTGAACATCTTCTGGGGTTTTGAAGGTTCGACTTGGCTCAGTTGATGTATTGTGTTTCTTCCTTCTTTATTCAATTTTTTCCGTTTATGGTTGATTCTCTGCTCATGCTTTTGATTTTCTGTAGTTTAATCTTGTATGTGGATTGATTCTGTTCTCGTGATCTTGTGTGAATCAATGTTTGTCTCTACTAGTATCGGGCTAGTCGTTACTGATTAATTTAGTTAGGCTTCATCCTTGTCTAGCTTTCTATTCGTTTTTAGGATTAATCTTGACTCAATTTTGATTCATATGCTTGATTTCAATTATTTGATCAATAGATGTTACTTTTAATTTGATTTTAACCTAGTTCATTTATCATTAATCCTTAGTTCACTAACCAGCCTAGGTAATGAGTGGAGTCAATGTGAATAATCTAGATTTTTGCTAACCATGGTCAATTATTGACCAATTATCAGGGTTGGAGGTTCAGGTCTGCTTGGTCAGTAATTTCAGGGGATTCAAAGGGTAGTTTAGGCATGGAAAAGGGTAGTTTCATTAAGTTTGGTAATTATTGAAGTAAAGTAAGGGTAGAATAGGAATTGTAATGGGTATAGAACCTTCTAGGATGGACTATAGTACAGATTTCAATAAAATAGGTGTAGTTACTTGTGTAACAAGTCAGAAAATAAAGGGTAAAAATAGAATTAAAATAGGGACTAATGGGTAAAAGGAAAATCTGAAATTGGACCCTAAGTTTGCCTATAAATAGGCATTCACTTGCCTTGTATAACAAGTTTGGTGGGAGCCTCTAAAAATTCCCTCTCATTGGTCACAAGTTTCAGATCTGAAAATTGAAATCCAAACTCCAAATCTTCAAAAAAAAAAAAAATCCAAAGAAAACAAGCAAGAACAACAGAAATTCTAGAAAAATACTGTTGCATTGAGTTCCTTAGATCAATTTCGAGTTTGAGCAATTGTTTCGAGTCTCTAGCTTAGTTTAAAGAGAAGAATGGCTTGAAATTCCTTGTGTTTTGGCTGCTAAAGTTTCAGAGGGTATTTCTGGGTTTAATTTCGAGTCTGTATGGTACTATTCAAGTTGTTTGGGTTGTTTGATTGGTTAACTTAGTGTTAAAACGTTTCCTGGTTTTTTGGAATTGGAATCTGCTATGGCTTGCTGGTATACTTCTGCTGATTTGCTACTGTAGCTGACTCCTATTTCTCATCATCTTACTCAATTCCACGTACACAATTGTAACTCTGATAATTGTGAGATGAAAACATGAAGCATGAATCCATGTGGAGAGTTGAAGCACAAGTGTTGATTTAGTTTATGTCCTGATTCGTGTACTCAGACATTTAGTGCAATAATGTTATTTAAGTCATTGTTTATATTGTACTAATATGGACTGTACTGGACTGTTTAGACTATTAAGCTTGTGATTGTTCATTTAAAATGTTAGCCTTGAACTAGCATAGTTTAATTAATTGTGTTAGTTTGACTTTTAAAATCAGGAGAATATTGTAGACTTGAGATCAATTCTGGCATTAGCGTATATGCTCATATCAAGGACAATTTCAGGCCCAGTAAATATTTGTGGTAGTACAGTACTTTAGTATCTAAAATCAGTAATCGTAGGTGTAGTTACTCAGTACACCTTCGCTACACTAAGTCCTTGAATTTAGTAAGAGTAGTTAGTTCCATGCTACTTCGGTGAATCCTATATGAACACGCAGCAAAGTTTAAAACGTGACTTGAGCATGAAACTGGAGTCTGCTGACCAGTAGTTCGTTGATTTGAATGGGTGTACCATGTTTCCTTTGTTTTAAAAATCATTGATTACCATTAAAACAATATGAAATAAGTTCAGAAGCTATTAGGATCCCATTGGGTTTTCTATTCTGATTTGGAATCTGTTGATGGATCAAGGCTCAACAGCCTGTGTTGATCGAGTTGGGCCTCAGTTCTGCTAAAGCCCGTCCCAGCTCTTGTCCTAATTTGTTTCTCATTTGGGCCTGTGCAAAGGCCCATAACTGGTCTACAGCCTTTTTTAAAATAAAGCTGGATTGAAACTCCACCCTCTGGGCTAATATCGAAGCCCAATGACCTGAATTTTTCAAGTAGGCTAATAACTAATTAAGTAGGGCCTTTCCTTTTATTTTTAGAGACAATACATGATAGACAATTGTAGATTACTCCAGGTTTGCCTTTAACAAAAAATAAGACGAGCCTCGCCACACAAAACATATAAAATTGCGGGGCCCTCAATAAATGCTATAAAATACTTAGAATTTCGGGTGAACCGTTTAGCGAATTTCGCGGTTTTCCCCAAAGATAATAAAAGCGTAGTTGCTTTAGGCGCGTATTTTAATAATATTACCTTCCTTAATGCGGGTGCCCATTTATGTGACCCAAATCTAAATATCAACGAGGTTGAAATGCGTCAAAAGCCACGGGTGCACTGGTGTGACGTGGTTCGAGATATATTTTCACGACGTTACAATTCTTATTAAAAAGACATAAAATAAAAGCGGTTAAAATAAAAGGCACATAGGTTAGAATATGTTTAAAAATCAGATAAAAGCAAGTGCAACAGTTGAGCGACCGTGCTAGAACCACGGAATCCGGGAATGCCTAACACCTTCTCCCGGGTTAACAGAATTCCTTACTCGGAGTTCTGGTTCGCGGACTGTTAACAGAGTCATAATTTCCTCGGATCGGGATTCAACCGGTGACTTGGGACACCTTTAACCTCCCAAGTGGCGACTCTGAATATTAATAATAAATTCCGTTCCGATTGTCCTTTAATTGGAAAAACTCCTTATGCCCTTGCGGGTGTAGTGAAAAAAGGAGGTGTGACATCACCCACGAACTCGAATATATAATTTGTTTTGAAATCGGACCTCAAATCGAGGTCCAAATCCCCAAAATTTAAAAATCCTAAGTTCTACCCAAAACACCCAATCTCACCCATGAAAAACCTTGATTTTGAGTTGAAATCATGTAAAAAGATGAATTAGATTGAAAGAAATGAGTTAGAATAGACTTACAAATGATTTGGAAGAGTAGTTGTCTTTGAAAAATCGCCCAAATGTGTTTAGGTTTTGAAAAAGTTGTCAAAATGGTTGAAATCCCGTCTGAAATTCATTTTAGCAGGTCTCTGATGTCACAATTGCGAACCCTTAAGAAATCTGCTTTCTTCGCATTTGCGAAGCTGCTGTCGCATTTGCGATATCGCAATTGCGATAGGGGAGTTGCATTTACGACCACTCAAGAATCTTGAGGGCTTCGCATTTGCAACTCCGACCCTCCGCATTTGCGATCATATGGTCGCATTTGCGATCAAGGCCTGCCCAGGCCATCCTCGCATTTGCAATCAATCTTCACATTTGCGAGCTCGCATTTGCGAGCCAGGCTTCGCAATTGCGAAGCCTGCAGACCTGCAACACACCAGCAATTTCCTAAATCCAAATTTCACTCCGTGGCCTATCCAAAACTCACCTGAGCCCTCGAGGCTCCAAACTAAACATGCACGCTCCAAAAACATCATACGGACTTGCTCGTGCGATCAAATAATCAATATAACATCAATAACTATGAATTTAGCATCAAAATCAAAGAAAAATCTCATGAACTCTTAAGTTCAAATCTTAACAACCGAAGGTCCGATTTACGTCATTTCAAGTCCGTTTCTTACTTAATTTTACAGGCTCGACTTAAATACCATATAAGACCTGTACCAGGCTCCGGAACCAAAATACAGGCCCGATACCATCGAATTCAATTACATTCAAATTTCCAAAAACTTTAATAATTTCAATTAAACAATTTTCTTCAAAAATTCATTTCTCGGGCTTGGGACCTCGGAATTCGATTCCCGGCATACGCCCAAGTCCCATCTTTTCATACGGACCCTCCGAGACCGTCAAATTACGGGTCCGGGTCCGTTTACCCAAAATATTGACCGAAGTCAACCTAAATTCATTTTAAAAGCAAAATTTATCATTTTTCACAGATTTTCACATAATGGCTTTCCGGATACACGCCCGGACTGCGCATGCAAATCGAGGTGAGATAAAAAGGAGGTTTTAAGGCCTCAGATCACTGAATTTATTTCTAAAACAAGTGATGACCTTTTGGGTCATCACATTCTCTACCTCTAAAACAACCGTTCGTCCTCGAACGGACATAAGAAGGAAGTACCTGTGTCGGAGAAAAGATGGGGATATCGGCTTCGCATATCGGACTCGGACTCCCAGGTCGATGCCTCAGTAGGCTGACCTCTCCACTGGACACGAACAGAAGGGAAACTCTTCGATCTCAACTTACCAACCTGCCGGTCTAGAATAGCTACCGGCTCCTCCTCATAGGACAAGTCCTTGTCCAACTAGACAGTGCTGAAGTCTAACACGTGGGATGGATCGCCGTGATACTTCCGAAATATGGACACGTGAAATACTGGTTGCACGGCTGATAAACTCGGCGGCAATGCAAGTCTGTAAGCCACCTCCCCCACTCATGAAGAATCTCAAACGGGCTAATGAACCTAGGGCTAAGCTTGCCCCTCTTACCAAATCTCATCACGCCCTTCATAGGCGACACCCGAAGCAACACCCGCTCGCCGATCATGAATGCCATATCACGAACCTTATAGTCGGCATAACTCTTTTGCCTGGACTGAGTTGTACAAAGCCTATCCTGAATGATCCTGACCTTGTCCAAGGCATCCTATACTAGATCCGTACCCAACAATCGAGCCTCCCCCGGCTCAAACCACCCAACTGGCGACCGACACTGCCTACCATATAAAGCCTCATAAGGAGCCATCTGAATGCTTGACTGGTAACTGTTGTTGCAGGAAAACTCCGCTAAAGGCAAAAACTGATCCCACGAGCCTCCAAAGTCAATAACACAAGCTCAGAGCATATCCTCCAAAATCTGAATAGTACGCTCGGACTGCCCGTCCGTCTGAGGATGAAATGCTGTGCTATGAAGGATAGGTACAGAGACGTCTGTACTTATCCCCCAGAGGCTACAGAGTTAGGAAAAACTTCGCATCTATTCTTTCCTGTCGTACGGTTTGGTTTCTCAATACTAATCGAATTTCTACTCTGTTCTTTCGAGATGCCGAGAACACACACTTTCTCATCTGCCGATAAGCAGCCCGAGCCCCCAGCAGCTCCCGTGAGGGGTAGAGGCCGAGGCCGTGCTAGAGGCCGAGGTAGGGGCAGAGCTCAGCCCGGAGCAGCACCACCAGCGGCGAGGCCGCAGGTTGAGTTTGACGAGGAGGTTCCGGCCCAGACAGCTCCAGTGGGCCCAGCTTAGGTCCCAGAGGGGTTCATTGCTACTCCAGTACTTCAGGATGCTCTGGTCCGTCTAGTGGGCCTCATGGAGAGTGTCACCCAGGCAGGCTTGCTTCCTGTAGCCCCAGCCGTCTCTCAGGCTGGAGGAGGGGCCTAGACTCCTGCTACTCGCACTCCGGAGCAGGTGGCTCCTCAGTTCCAAACTCCAGCAGCTCAGCCAGTTGGAGCAGTTCAGCCGGGTGTGGTAGCCCAGACCGGTGTCGGAGCAGCCATGACCGCTGATACCTTGTGGAGATTGGATAGGTTTACTAAGCTCTTCACTGCCACTTTCAGCGGTGCATCTTTTGAGGATCCCAGGATTATCTAGACAGCTGTCATGAGGTTCTCAGGAACATGGGGATAGTGGAGACCAATGGGGTCGACTTTGCTACTTTCCGCTTATCTGGATCCGCCAAGACCTGGTGGAGAGATTATTGTTTGGCTAAACCAGCCGGATCGCTAGCTTTGACTTGGGAGCAGTTTGCTCAGCTATTTTTGGAGAAGTTTCTTCCCGCTACTCAGAAGGAGATTTACCGGAGGCAGTTTGAGCGTCTCCAGCAGGGTTCCATGACTGTTACCCAGTATGAGACCAGGTTTATTGATTTGGCCCGTCATGCTCTACTAATACTTCCCACAAAGAGAGAGAGAGTGAGGAGGTTCATTGAGGGACTTATCCAGCCCATTCGACTTCAGATGGCTAAGGAGACGGGGAGTGATATTTCTTTCCAAGAGGCGACCAATGTGGCCAGGAGGGTCGAGATGGTTTTGTCACGGGGAGGCGGTCAGGGGTCTGACAGGAGGCCCCGTCATTCAGGCAGATTCAGTGGTACCTTGTCTGGAGGCAGGGATTCGTATGGTAAAGGCCATCCTCCTAGGCCCTTTCAGTCAGCACTTCAGGCTTCTCACGGTGCTTCAGGTGGCCGTGGTTCTCATACACAGTATTCTGATCAGCAGCCCTACAGTGCACCACCAGCTCCTATCAGTGCACCGCCGCTCCAGAGTTTTCGGGGTGGTCATTCAGGTCGTCAGGGTCAGTCTCATTTTCCTCAGCCGCAGCACTCTGGTGGATGCTTTGAGTATGGTGAGTATGGTCATATCCGGAGGGCTTGTCCGAGGTTAGTGGGTACTCAGTCGCAGCAGCAGGGTTCCCGTGCTATGGTTCAGGCACTAGGTGTTCCACAGCCCGCCCAGCCAGCCAAGAGGTTGGGGTAGAGGTGCTAGAGGTGGAGGTAGAGGTGCTAGAGGTGGAGCTCAGGCCGCTAGGGGGGAGGCCAACCAGCAGCAGGCCATCCCAGAGAGGTAGTCCAGGGTGGTGGGGCCCAGCCCCGATTTTATGCTCTTCCAGCTAGGCCGGAGGCTGAGGCTTCCGATGCAGTTATCACAGGTACGGTTTTGGTTTGTAGTAGGGGTGCTTCAGTGCTATTTGATCCAGGGTCTACCTACTCTTATGTGTCATCTTATTTTACGTCGTATCTGGTCGTACCCAGTGATTCTCTGAGTATTCTTGTTTATGTGTCCACCCCCATGGGTGATTCTATTGTGGTAGATCGTGTTCATCGTTCTTGCGTGGTTGTGATCGAGGGTCTTGAGACCCGAGTAGACTTATTATTGCTGACATGGTTGATTTTGATGTCATACTGGGGATGGACTGGTTGTCACCTTACCACGCCATCTTGGATTGTCATGCCAAGACTGTGACCTTAGCCCTACCGGGTTTACCTCGTTTAGAGTGGAGAGGGACTCCTGGTCATTCTACCCGTAGTGTTATCTCATATATGAAGGCTCGGTGAATGGTCGAGAAGGGGTGTTTGGCCTATTTGGCATACGTTTGTGATTCCAGTGCCGAGGTCCCTTCCATTGACTCTGTGCTTGTAGTTCATGAGTTTCCTAAGGTATTTCCTTCAGAACTGCCGGGTATGCCACCCGACAGGGATATTGATTTTTGCATTGACCTGGCTCCAAGCACTCAGCCCATTTCTATTCCGCCATATTGCATGGCCCCGCCTGAGTTGAAAGAGTTGAAGGAGTAGTTGCAAGACTTGCTTGATAAGGGCTTCATTAGACCTAGTGTCTCTCCATGGGGTGCGCCGGTGTTGTTTGTTAAGAAGAAGGACAGATCGATGAGAATGTGTATAGATTACCGGCAATTGAACAAGCTCACAATCAAGAATAAGTACCCACTGTAGAGGATTGAGGATTTGTTCGAACAGCTTCAGGGTGACCAAGTGTTTTCTAAGATCGACTTGAGATCAGGCTACCATCAGTTGAAGATTAGTTTATCCGATGTCCCTAAGATAGCTTTCCGCACTCGGTATGAGCATTATGAGTTCTTGGTGATGTCATTCGGGTTGACGAATGCCCCGACAGCTTTTATGGATTTGATGAACCGAGTATTCAGGCCTTACTTGGATTCGTTTGTGATAGTCTTCATTGACGATATCTTGATTTATTCCCGCAGTCAGGAGGAGCATGGGCAGCATTTGAGAGTGGTTCTTCAGACTCTGAGAGATAGTCAGCTGTATGCAAAGTTTTCAAAGTGTGAGTTCTGGTTGAGTTCAGTTGCTTTCTTGGGGCATGTGGTTTCAGCAGAGGGTATTCAGGTAGATCCAAAAAGGATAGAGGCAATCAAGAACTGGCCTCGACCCAAGATGTATCAGGACTTACGGCAGCATTACTGGTGGAGGAGAATGAAGAAGGACATTGTTGTATATGTGGCTCGGTGTTTGAATTGTCAGCAGGTTAAGTACGAGCATCAGAGGCCTGGCGGTGTGTTCCAGAAGATTGAGATTCCTGAGTGGAAGTGGGAGCGTATCACTATGGACTTTGTTGTTGGACTCCCACGGACTCAGAAGAAGTTCGACGCAGTGTGGGTTATTGTGGATAGGTTGACCAAGTCAGCATATTTCATTCTTGTGGCAGTCTCCTATTCTTCCGAGAGATTAGCTGAGATTTATATCTGGGAGATTGTTCGACTTCATGGTGTGCCCGTGTCTATCATTTCGGATCGAGGTACGTAGTTTACCTCACATTTCTGGAAAGCAGTTTAGCGAGAGTTGGGCACGCGGGTTGTGTTGAGCACAGCGTTTCATCTTCAGACGGACGGGCAGTCCGAGCGGACAATTCAGATTTTGGAGGATATGCTCCAAGCTTGTGTCATTGACTTTGGAGGCTCGTGGGATCAGTTCTTGCCTTTAGAGAGTTTGCCTACAATAACAGCTACCAATCGAGTATTCAGATGACTCCTTATGAGGCTCTATATGGTAGGCGGTGTCGGTAGCCGGTTGGATGGTTTGAGCCGGGAGAGGCTCGATTGTTGGGTATAGATCTAGTACAGGATGCCTTGGACAAGGTCAGGATCATTCGGGACAGGCTTTGTACAGCTCAGTCCAGGCAAAAGAGCTATGCCGACCGCAAGGTTCGAGATTTGGCTTTCATGGTGGGTGAGCGGGTATTGCTTTGAGTGTCGCCTATGAAGGGCGTGATGAGATTCGAGAAGAAGGGCAAGCTTAGCCCTAGGTTCATTGGCCCGTTTGAGATTCTTGATCAAGTGGGAGAGGTGGCTTATAGACTTGCATTGCCGCCGAGCTTATCTGCCGTGCATCCAGTGTTTCACATGTCCATGCTTCGAAAGTATCACGGCGATCCATCCCACGTGTTAGATTTTAGCACTGTCCAGTTGGACAAGGATTTGTCTTATGAGGAGGAGCCGGTAGCTATTCTAGACCGGCAGGTTCGTCAGTTGAGATCAAAGAGTTTTCCTTCTGTTCGTGTTCAGTGGAAAGGTCAGCCTGCCGAGGCATCGACCTGGGAGTCCGAGTCAGATATGCGGAGCTGTTATCCCCATCTTTTCCCCGACTCAGGTACTTTCTTCTTATGTCCGTTCGAGGACGAACAGTTGTTTTAGAGGTGGAGGATGTGATGACCCAAAAGGTCATCACTTGTTTTTAAATTAAATTCTGTGTTTCGAGGCCTTAAACACCTCTTTCAGCATCACCTCGATTTGCGTGCGCAGTCCGTGCATGTAGCCGGAAGTCTACATGTGAAAATCGTTGAAAAATGATAAAAATTTGGCTTTAAAATGAATTAAGTTGACTTCGGTCAACATTTTGGGTAAACGGACCCGGAACCGTGATTTGACGGTCCCGAAGGGTCCGTAGGAAAATATGGGACTTGGGCGTATTCCCAGAATCGAATTTCGAGGTCCCAAGCCCAAGAAATGAATTTTTGAAAGAAATTGTTTTCTGAAAAATATAATGGCTTTTGAAAGTGAAATATTATGTGAAACCTGTGGTATCGGGCCCGTACTATGGTTCCGGAGCCCGGCACAGGTTCAATATGATTTATATGTGTTGTCGGTGAAATTTGGTAAGAAACGGAATTGAAACGACGTGAATCGGATAGTTATTGAGAAAATTGGAAATTTGAAGTCTCGAGAAAGTTTCAAGATTTTGATGCTAAATTCATAGTTGTTGATGTTATTTTAGTGATTTGAATGCACGAGCGAGTCTGCATGATGTTTTTAGGGTGGTGTGCATATTTGGTTCGGAGCGCCGAGGGCTCAGGTGAGTTTTGGATAGGCCACGGGGTGAAATTTGGGACTTAAGGAATTGCAGGCCTGCAGGCTTCGAATTTGCCAACCTCCCTTCGCAATTCCTAGTTTGCATTTCCCAACCTTCCTTCGCAATTCCCAGTTCTCATTTCCCAACCTCCCTTCGCAATTCCCAGTTCGCATTTCCCAACCTCCCTTCGCAATTCCCATAACTGCAGCCTGCAACTTTTTATACTTAGCCGAAAAACAACCCTTTTTCACATCTTTTCAGAACAAAAACTCCCTAGGGCGATTTTCCAAGAACAACTCTTCTTCCAAATCGATTGTAAGTCAATTTTTACGAGTTTCCTTCAATCATTAACATCTTTTAACAATGATTTCAACTCAAAATCAATGATTTTCATGGGGGAATTTGGGTGTTTTGGGTAGAACCTAGGTTTTTCAAAAAAAGATGATTTGGACCTCGATTTGAGGTCTGATTTCAAAACAAATTATATATTTGAGTTCATACGTGAATGGGTAGTCGGGTTTTGGTTCGAACCTCGGGCTTTAACCATGTGGGCCCGGGGCTGATTTTTGACTTTTTGGGAAAGGCTTTAGAAAACTTATTTCCATGCATTAGAAATTGTTTATTTAGCATTCATTGATGTAATTAAGTAACTTGTGACTAGATACGAGCGAATTGGTGGTGGAATCATGAGGTAAAGCTATAGTTGAGGCTTGAACTAAGTTCGTGGCATCGAGGTAAGTGTTTGGTCTAACCTTAGCTTGAGGGAATAGGAGTTTGGTCTGTATGCTACATGTTATATGTTGAGTACGACGTATAGGTGTGGTGACGAGTATCTATACGTCGGTGTCGAGCATGACCGTGAGTCTTAAATTGGAATTTATTATGTTATTGAGAACTACTACGAATGCCTATGTTGTTGACTCTCTGTGTTGAGCAAGGTTTATAATTATTCTCATAGAGATTATTCATGGTTGAGCATTTGTGTTAGTTGAGGTAGTAGATGTTGGAACAAGTTTGGTTATAGCTGGTTTTCCCTTGCCGGGATGTGTTCATTCTTATTGTTGACTCCCTTACCGGGATAGTGTAGTTCTTATTGATCCCTTGCCGGGACTCTTGTTATGGTTGATGTTGATTGTATATTTGGATCAGGTGTTGTGATATATTGTTGCACGCCGCAACAATGATATATTTGGATCGGGTTGCACACCGCAACAATGATATATTTGGGTCGGGTTGCACGCCGCAACAATGAGATATTTGGATCGGGTTGCACACCGCAACAATGATATGATGGGTCGGGTTGAACGCCACAACAGTGATAAATGATATGGATCGGGTTGCACGCCGCAACAGTATTGTTATATGTTGGGATCGGGTTGCGCGCCGCAACAATTGTTGATACAAAGTGTTTATGGATGGAATATAAGTTCCTTGTTGTTTCATTGTAAATTCTAAGTTGTCCTTGTGCCTTGTTCTTGATTTACTGTTGAAACTGATATACCCCGCAGCATGTACCCCCTCCCATCTTTACTTGTTTATTACTGTTTATATTCCGCTGTATATTATATAACTGCACAGGTTTATTTGGTAGTCTGGTCCTAGCCTCGTCACTACTTCGCCGAGGTTAGTTAGGCACTTACCAGCACATGGGGTTGGTTGTGCTAATACTACACTCTGCACTATTTTGTGCAGATCCCAGTGCTGCAGATTTCGAACGCAGTGAGGTTTCAGCTTCCTACTTACCAGGCGACCCGAGGTAGTCCTGCAGGCGTCCGCAGGCCTTGACGTCTCCCTCTATCTATTTTCCTGCTTCTCTTATGTAGTTCTAGAGATAGTATTTTGTTATTTCTTTCAGACCCTTATTTGTAGTACTCTTAGACAGTTTGTGAAGTTGTGACACCAAATCTTGGGTGGTTTTGTTATGGGATGGTATTAGTAGTACTGTTAAACTTGAAATTTATTTCTTCCGCATATTAAATTATGTTGCTATAAATTGTTGATGCTAGGTCATTAAATAAAATGAAAATGGAAAACAGGTTAAATAGTTCAGTTAGTTGGCTTGCCTAGCTTTCACTAGTAGGCGCCATCACGACTCCCGAGGGTGGGAAATCTGGGTCGTGACAGTTGTTGTAGGCAAACTCCGCTAATGGAAAAAACTGATCCCACGAGCCTCCAAAGTCAATAACACAAGCTCGGAGCATATCCTCCAAAATCTGAATAGTACGCTCGGACTGCCCATCCGTCTGAGGATGAAATGCTGTGCTCAACTCGACCCGTGTGCCCAACTCACACTGAACTGCCCTCGAGAAATGCGAGGTAAACTGCGTACCTCGATCAGAAATGATAGACACGGGCACACCATGAAGACGAACAATCTCCCGGATATAGATCTCAGCCAACCTCTCAGAAGAATAGGAGACTGCCACAGGGATAAAATGCGCTGACTTGGTCAGCCTATCAACAATAACCCATACTGCGTCGAACTTCCCCTAAGTCCGTGGGAGTCCAACAACAAAGTCCATAGTGATACGCTCCCACTTCCACTCAGGAATCTCAATCTTCTGGAACAAACCACCAGGTCTCTGATGCTCGTACTTTACCTGCTGACAATTCAAACGCCGAGCTACATAGCCACAATGTCCTTCTTCATCCTCCTCCTCCAATAATGCTGCCGCAAGTCCTGATACATCTTAGCGGCGCCCGGGTGAATAGAATACCGGGAACTATGGTCCTCCTCTAGAATCAACTCACGAAGTCCATCCACATTAGGCATACAAACTCGACCCTGCAGCCTCGAAACTCCATCATCTCCAACTGTAACCTGCTTGGCACCTCCGTGCCGCACTGTGTCTCTAAGGACAACAAATGAGGATTATCATACTGCTGATCTCGGATACGCTCAAATAATGAAGAACGAGCAACTGTGCAAGCTAACACACGACTGGGCTCGAAGATATCCAACCTCACGAACAGATTGGCCAAAGCCTGAACATCCAAAGCAAGCGGTCTCTCACCGACCGGAATATACGCAAGACTGCCCATACTGGCTGACTTTCTACTCAAAGCATCGGCCACCACATTGGCTTTCCCCGGATGATATAAGATGGTGATATCATAGTCTTTAAGGAGCTCTAACCACCTCTTCTGCCTCAAGTTTAGCTCCTTCTGCTTGAACAAATACTGCAGACTCTTGTGACCTGTAAACACCTCACATGACACGCCATACAGATAATGCCTCCAAATCTTCAGCGCGTGAAATAACTCCAAATCATGAACTGGGTAATTCTTCTCATGAATCTTCAACTACCGCGAAGCATAAGCAATGACCTTGCCATCCTGCATCAACACCGCACCAAGTCCAATACGAGATGCGTCACAATAAACTGTATATGGCCCTGAACCCGCCGTGGGCAAAACCAGCACTGGCGTCGTAGTCAAGGCTATCTTGAGCTTCTGAAAGCTCGCCTCACACTCGTCCGACCACCTGAACTAGGCACCCTTCTGTGTCAACCTGGTCATCGGGGCTGCAATAGATGAAAACCCCTCCACAAACCGACGGTAGTAGCCTGCCAAACCCAAGAAACTCCGGATCTCTGTAGCTGATGTGGGTCGAGGCCAGTTCTTGAGTGCCTCTATCTTCTTCGGATCCACCTGAATACCCTCTGCTGAAACAATGTGACCCAGGAATGCAACTGAACTCAACCAGAACTCACACTTCGAAAACTTAGAATACAACTGATTATCTTTCAAAGTCTAAAGAACCACTCTCAAATGCTGCTCATGCTCCTCCCGGCTGCGGGAATAAATCAAAATATCATCAATGAAGACGATCACAAAGGAATCCAAATAAGGCCTGAACACTCGATTTATCAAATGCATGAAAGCTGCTGGGGCATTTGTCAATCCGAATGACATCACCAAGGAGTCATAATGCCCGTACCGAGTGCGGAAAGCTATCTTAGGGACATCGGATGCCCTAATCCTCAACTGATGGTAGCCAGATCTCAAGTCGATCTTAGAAAACACTTGGGCCCCCTGAAGCTGGTCAAACAAATCATCAATCCGCGGCAATTGGTACTTATTCTTGATTGTGAACTTGTTCAATTGCCGGTAATCTATACACATCCTCATCGATCTTTCCTTCTTCTTAACAAACAACACCGGCGCACCCCAAGGCGAGACACTAGGCCTAATAAAGCCCTTATCAAGCAAGTCTTGCAACTGCTCCTTCAATTCTTTCAACTCAGGCGGGGCCATACGATACGGCAGAATAGAAACGGGCTGAGTGCCCGGAGCCAAATCAATGCAAAAGTCAATATCCCTGTCGGGTGGCATACCCGGCAGGTCTGAAGGAAAAACCTCAGGAAACTCACGAACAACAGGCACATAATCCATGGAAGGGACCTCAGCACTAGAATCACGAACACATGCCAAATAGGCCAAACACCCCTTCTCGACCACATGCTGAGCCTTCACATATGAGATAACACTACGGGTAGAATGACCAGGAGTCCCTCTCCACTCTAAACGAGGCAACCCCGGCAAGGCTAAGGTCACAGTCTTGGCATGACAATCCAAGATAGCGTGGTAAGGTGAAAACCAATCCATCCCCAATATGACATATAAACCATATCCAAAGTAACAAATCTACTCGAGTCTCAAGACCCCAATCATAACTATACAGGAACGATGGACACGATCTACCATAATAGAATCACCCACTGTGTAGACAGATATATATGAGCACTTAGAGAATCACTAGGCATGGCCAGATATGATGCAAAATAAGATGACACATAGGAGTATGTAGATCTAGGATCAAATAGAACTGAAACATCTCTACTACAAACCAGAACAGTACCTGTGATAACTGCATCGGAAGCCTCAACCTCAGGCCTGGCTGGAAGAGCATAGTATCGAGGCTGGGCCCCACCACTCTGGACTACATCTCTGGGACGACCTGCTACTGACTGGCCTCTACCTCTAGCGGCCTGACCTCCACCTCTAATACCTGTACCTCCACCTCTAGCACCTCTACCTCTACCTCTGGCTGGCTGAGCGGGCTGGGGAACACTCGGTGCCTGAACCATGGCACGGGAACCCTGATACTGAGAGCTGCTCGATGCTCGAGGGCAAAATCTTGAAATATGACCCTTATCTCCACAAGTATAACAAGCCCTCGGCTGCTGACACTACTGACCCTGACGACCTAAATGACCACCCCAAAAACTCTGGAGCGGCGGTGCATTGATAGGAGCTGGTGGTGCACTGTAGGACTACTGATCAGAATACTGTATATGAGAACCACGGCCACCTAAAGCACCCTGAGAAACCTAAAAGTGGTGACTGAAAAGTCCCAGGAGGATGGCCTCTACCAAAAGAATCCCTGCCTCCAGACGAGGCACCACTGAATCTGCCTGAATGACGAGGCCTCTTGTCAGACCCCTGACCACCCCCCTGGGATAAAACCATCTCAACCCTTCTGGCCACATTGACCGCATCCTGAAAGGAAATCTCGCTCCCCGTCTCCTTGGCCATCTGAAGTCGAATAGGCTGAATGAGTCCCTCAATGAACCTCCTCACTCACTCTCTCTCTCAGTGGGAAGTATAATAAGAGCATGACAGGCCAAATCAATAAACCTGGTCTCGTACTGAGTAACAGTCATAGAACCCTGCTGGAGACGCTCAAACTGCCTCCGATAGCTCTCCCTCTGAGTGATAGGAAGAAACTTCTCCAAAAACAGCTGAGAAAACTGATCCCAAGTCAAAGCTGGTGATCCAGCTGGTCTAGCCAAACAATAATCTCTCCACCAAGTCTTGGCAGATCCAGATAAGCGAAAAGCAGCAAAGTCAACCCTATTGGTTTCCACTATCCCCATGTTCCTGAGAACCTCATGACAGCTGTCGAAATAATCCTGGGGATCTTCAGAAGATGCACCGCTGAAAGTGGTAGTGAAGAGATTGGTGAACCTATCCAATCTCCACAAGGCATCAGCAGACATAGCTGCTCCATCACCGGTCTGCTACCACACCGGGCTGAACTGCTCCAACTGGCTGAGCTGCTGGAGTTTGAAACTGGGGAGCAATCTGCTTCGGAGTGCGGATAGCAGGAGTCTGGGCTCCTCCTCTAGCCTGAGAGATGGCTGGTGCCACAGGAAGCAAGCATGCCCGGGTGACACTCTCTATAAAGCCCACTAGACGAACCAGAGCATCCTGGAGTACTGGGGTAGCAATGAACCCCTCTAGGGCCTGAGCTGGACCTACCGGAACTGCCTGGGCCGGAACCTCATCATCAAACTCAACCTAAGGCTCTGCCGCTAGTGCTGCTGCTCTAGGCTGAGCTCTGTCCCTGCCTCGGCCTCTAGCACGGCCTCGGCCTCGCCTTCTGCCCCTCGTGGGAGCTGCTGCTGGGGGCTCGGGCTGCTGATCAGTGGATGAGGAAGTGCGTGTTCTCGCCATTTGCGAAAGAACAGAGTAGAGTTTCAATTAGTATTTGAGAAACCCAATCGCACGACATGAGAGAATAGATGTGAAGTTTTTCCTAACTCTGTAGCCTCTGCGGGATAAATACAGACGTCTCCGTACCGGTCCCTCAAACTCTACTAAGCTTGTCCGTGAATTGTGAGACCTAAGTAACCTAGGGCTCTAATACCAACTTGTCACCACACGGATTTCCCACCCTCGGTAGCCGTGATGGCGCCTACTAGTGAAAGCTAGGCAAGCCAATTATTTCAACTATTTACCTTTTTCCCATTTTTAATCCTTTAACAGTTATGAATCAACATTATATAATCAACAGAATTGAATAAGCGGAAGAACAAATTATAATCATTTAAAAGTTACCAATCCAATTCCTTAAACATAGACTACCCAGAACTGGTGTCACAATTTCACAGACTGTCTAGGATTACTACAAATAAGGGTTCGAAAGATAAATACAACGCTACCTCTGAAATACATGAAACAGAATGAAGAAATAGAAGGAGACGCCAAGGCCTACGGACGCCTGTAGGACTACCTCGGGTCTCCAAATGGACTAAAGGCCCAAAGCTAAGGTCCGTATGCTCCAATACCAGGATTTGCACAAAAGAGTGCAGAGTGTAGTATCAGTACAACCGATACCATGTGCTGGTAAGTGCCTAGTCTAACCTCGGCGAAGTAGTGACGAGGCTAGGACCACTACCAAATAAATCTGTGCAGTTAAATCATATACAACGGAGAATAAAGGCAAAACTTTACAATTAAAGATAGGAAGGGGGAATCATGCTGCGGGGAATAACAAGTATCAATAGAAAGCCAACAGTTGAATGTAGAGAAACCATAACTCAGTTATCAATAAGAAAATCAGGAAATCAAAGACTAGTGCACGACATCACCCTTCGTGCTTTTAACCTCGTCCTCACCATAAGATCAATATAATCGGCACGACATCACCCTTCCCGCTTTAACACTCTCTCACAAATATCTGCACGGCATCACCCTTTGTGCTTTACACTCTTCCTTACCATAGCAACAATCACGAAGCAATTTGGGCAAGGGAATCAATAACATCACAACAAAATCAAGTAACAATAGAAAATCAGTAAATAAACGTAAAGAACACCATAACTCAATTACCAGCAAGAATCAGGAAAATCAAGGACAAGTGCACGGTATCACCCTTCGTGCTTTTACTATCATCCGAACCAAAGAATCAATATAATCGGCACGGCATCACCCTTCGTGTTTTTACCTCACATAATCATGGCACGGAATGATCCTTCGTACATTATCACTCATATAAAGGCACGGAATTATACATCGTGCGGCACGGCATCACCCTTCGTGCATTAACACTCTCTTACAAATATCATGCACGGCATCACCCTTCATGCTTTAACACTCTTCCTTACCCAAACAACAATCACAAAGCAATAAGGGCAAGGGAATCAATAAAATCACAATAAAATCCCGGCAAGGGAACAATAGTACAACAATCATATCCCAGCAAGGGAAAACAATATCAAAAGCAATAACGTCCCGGCAAGGGAGATAACATTAAAAGCAACAACATCCCGGCAAGGGAGATAATATCATAATCTTCTTCTCTTTTTCACATTTACTTCACAACTCAATTCACAACTTGAGCCAATGCTCTGAAATGCTTAATTGCCAATAATACTTCGACAAATTATTTTACAACTTGAGCCAACACTCTTCAATGTTCAATTACCAATATTACTTCCACAAGCCTTGTTCAACATTAGAAATCATCACATAAGGCATGAACAATACAAAATGGAGTCACATTAATCATAGTATAAGACTCACGGGCATGCATGACACCAACGTATAGATACTCGTCACCATGCCTATACGTCGTACTCAACAATTGACACATAGCAGAAAAGACACGACTCCTAATCCCTCAAGCTAAGTGTAACGACCCGACCGGTCATTTTGAGCTCTAGCGCGTCGTGCAGCAGTTTGAGGCCATGAGCAACTCCACTTCAGGTATTATGACTTGTACACATGGTCGAAATTGAATTTCGGTAAGTTTGGAGTTGATTTGGAAAGAGAATTCTCATTTCGAAAGCTTTAAGTTGAAAGAATTGACTAACATTGGATTTTTTAGTAAACGACCTCGGAATCAGGATTTGAAGGTTCCAGCAGGTTCGTACGATGATTTCAGACTTGGGCGTATGTCCGGATCGAGTTTCGGAAGACCCGGGAACATTTCGGCACCTATTGTTGAAGTAAGCATTTTTGTAAGAATTTCATAAGTTTGGGTTGAAGTGTATTTCAGTGTTATCAATGTCCGTTTGGGATTTTGAGTCTGGGAATAGCTCCGTATGGTGATTCTGGTGTTGGGAGCACGATCGGAAGTGAATTCGGAGGTCCGTGGGTCATTTTGGAGACATTTGGCTAAATATAGAAAATTGAAGGTTATTGAGTAGTTTGACCGGAAGTGGACTTTTTGATACCGGGGTCGAATTTCGATTTCGGAAGTTGAAGTAGGTCCGTAATGTCGAATATGACTTGTGTGCAAAATTTGAGGTCAATCGGACGTGATTTGATAGGTTTCGGCATCGAATATAGAAGCTTGAAATTCTTAAGTTCACTAAGCTTGGATTGGAGTGCGATTCATGGTTTTAGCATTGTTTGATGTGATTTGAGGCCTCAAGTAGGTCCATGTTATGTAATGAGACTAGTTGGTGTGATTAGATGGGGTCCCGGGGGCCTCGGGTGTGTTCCGGGGTGGTTTCGGATCATTTCGGGCTGTTTTGCAATAGCTGATGCTGGTATCTGGTGTTGTTCTTCGCGTTTGCGAGGATACTCTCGCGCTCTCGTCGAAGGATTTGGCTTCAGGGACTTTGTTCTTCGCGTTCGCAAAGGTAACCTCGCATTCTCGAAGAACGAAATCTCTGTTGCACAGGTCTGACTTTGGAGGCTCATATCTCGCAATCTATAAAGAATTTGGAGATGATCCAAAAACAATAGTTGTAGCTCTTTGTGTCTAGTTTTCAGGAAGGTAAATTAATTAGCATTTGGATTTGTGTACCAATAGATATTGCTGATACACTACAGGCTGTCCGGGAAGATGAAGAGGAAATTTTTGTTGCACAGGGCTAACTTTGGCAGCTTATATCTCAAAATCTATAAGGTATTGGGAAATTTCAAAAACACAGAAGTTGTAGATCTTGGTGTCTAGTTTTTAGAACATTAAACCATTTGTTATTTGGAGTTTTGTACTAAAAGTTATGGCCATTATACTAGAGGCTATCTGAGAAGAGTTTGAAAAATGGTTTTTGGGAATTTTCTTCTTCGCAAACGCGACCGGGGCCTAGCGAACGCAAAGAGGAGTCGTCTGGGCAGTGTATAAGTGTAAAGAAATGGGTTTGGCTCATTTCATCTCATTTCCTCCATGGGAGCCGACCTAGGAGCGATTTTGGAGCTCCATTTTCATCATCCATGTCAAGGTAAGTGATTCCCACCTATTGCAAGTTAACTACTTTGATTATATCTAGATTTTTAACATGGAAAATCATGGGAAATTAGTGAAAATTGGGGTTTTGAAGAAAAACCTAGAAAATTGATATTCTTGGAATTTGACCACGATTTTGGGTATGAAATTGAGAGTAAATTATATATTTGAGTTCGTGGAGTTATGGGTAAGCTTAATCTTCGAAAATTTTTGGAATCCGGGCACGTGGACCCAAGCGCATTTTTGTTAACTTTTCGATCGGGGTTATGAATTGTTATAAATTGGATTAATGTGAGTAGTTTTCGTATATTAATGGAATTGCATAATCATTGGCTAGTTTTGGAGCATTTAGCATCGATTCAAGTTTTCGGAAGGGTGTGGAATGCCGGTTATGGATCTTCGGAGCGAGGTGAGTCTCCTTTCTAACCTTGTAAGAGGGAATTGTCCCCATAGGTGAAATAATTGGTTATGTGCTCCTATTTGTGGGGGCTACGTACGCACGAGGTGACGAGAGTCCGTGCGTAGCTACTAATATGTGTAAGTCCGGGTAGTCTAGGACCCAAAAAGCATGCTATACTTGGAATATCTGTGATCTTATTGACAATTGAATTTCTTAAATCCTATCGAATTGGTAAATGAATTTCTAAGAAGATTAAACTTCATTTTTTTGGAATTGTTAAAAGAGAATTGGCTTTTCCTTGGATAA
>NW_017671957.1:202465-232168 GCF_001879085.1 Nicotiana attenuata | reverse complement strand
AGGTCGTGGACAGGGTAGTTCTTCTCATGTATCTTCAACCGTCTGGACGCATAGGCAATCACTCTACCGTCCTGCATCAACACCGCTCCAAGGCCAACCCGTGAGGCATCACAATAAACTGTATAGGACCCCGAACCAGTAGGCAATATCAAAATAGGGGTTGTAATCAAAGCTGTCTTGAGCTTCTGAAAGCTCGCCACACACTCCTCTGTCCTCTAAAATGGGGCACCCTTCTGAGTCAATCTAGTCATAGGGGCTGCAATCGATGAAAACCCCTCCACAAAACGACGGTAATAGCCCGCCAAACCAAGGAAATTGCGAATCTCTGTAGCTGAGGACGGCCTGGGCCAACTCTGCACGGCCTCTATCTTCCTCGGATCCACCCGAATGCCCTCACTCGAATCCACGTGGCCTAAGAATGCCACAGAACTCAACCAAAACTCACATTTTGAGAACTTTGCATATAACTTCTTCTCCCTCAAGGTTTGAAGCACGGTCCTCAGGTGCTGCTCATGATCTTCCCGACTCCGGGAATACACCAGAATATCATCAATAAAAACAATAACGAACTAGTCAAGATATGGTCTGAACACACTGTGCATCAAATGCGTGAGAGCTGCTGGGGCATTGGTCAGCCCAAATGACATAACAAGGAACTCGTAATGACCATACCGAGTCCTGGAGGAAGTCTTCGGGATATCTGGCTCTCGAATCTTCAACTGATGGTAACCTAAGCGCAAGTCAATCTTAGAAAACACATGTGCGCCCTTAAGCTGGTCAAGCAGATTATCAATACGAGGCAAGCGATAACGGTTCTTCACTGTAACCTTGTTCAACTGGCGATAATCAATACACATACGCATGGAACCATCCTTTTTCTTCACAAACAAGACAGAGCACCCCACGGCGAAACACTGGGGCGAATAAAACCCTTATCAAGCAATTCCTGCAACTGATCCTTCAACTCCTTCAACTCAGGAGGGGCCATACGATACGGAGGAATGGAAATGGGCTGAGTGCCCGGCAACAAATCAATGCAGAAATTAATATCTCTATCAGGCGGCATGCCCGGAAGATCAGCTAGAAACACATCGGAAAAATCCCGTACCACTGGAACAGAATCAACAGAAGGGGTATCAACACTAACATCTCTCACATAAGCCAAATACGCGGCACACCCCTTCTCAACCATGCGCTGAGCTTTAAGAAAAGAGATAACTCTACTGGGAGTGTGATCTAAGGTACCACTCCACTCAATACGCGGAACACCTGGCATAGCCAGCGTCACGGTCTTGGCGTGACAATCAAGAATAGCAAAATGGGGCGACAACCAGTCCATGCCCAAAATAATGTCAAAATCCACCATACCGAGTAATAATAAGTCTGCTCTGGTCTCAAAACCACGAATAGTAACCAAACATGACCGATAAACGCGGTCCACAACAAGAGAATCTCCCACAGGAGTAGAAACATAAACAGGAAAACTCAAGGAAATTCTGGGGTACACCCAAATGCGGAGCAAAATAAGAAGACACATAAAATAAGTGGAGCCTAGATCGAATAGAACCGATACACCTCTACAACAAACCATGACAATACCTGTGGTGACAGAATCGGAGGCAACAGCCTCGGCACGGGTAGGTGGGGTAGCAACCGGGGCTGTAACCATGGCCTGGGAACTCTGCGGGGCACGCTGTGGCCGAGAAATCTATGAAGATGCACCCCTACCAAGTCTGGGGCAGTCCCTAACCATGTGGCGTGTGTCACCACACTCAAAGCAACCTCGCGGGCGACGTGGGGATGGAAACTGTGCAGTACGGGTACTCCGAGACCCCTGAACACCTGAAACCCTGTGTGAAATCTGAGATGCGAACTGAGCTGGCTGACCCACAAAACCTCTACTGTGACGCACCCTGCCTCCAAAATAAGGACCAGTATATCTCCCCGGTCTACGAGGTCTACTCACCTCTCTATACTCTCCCTCCTGACCTCGCATGTCCTCTCTCTCCTGGACCCACCTGTCTCCTACTTGGCGAGAGGTCCTCACTACCCACTGAACTGGGACCACAGGCTGTGTCGCCATGACACCTGGAACCTGACCAATGGGAACTCGCTGCTCTGAAGTGGGGGCGGCGGGAGTCTGGGTCCCTCCCCCGATCTGTGAAGTAGTCGGTACAACCTGAATCAATTCGGCCTGAAGCAACGTACCAAACATGCTCAGGAACTGAGTCAAAGTCTCCTGAAAGGCTGGAGTAGTAGTGGCAGTAGTAGGTGTGCCAGGTGCCTGGGCTCCGGCTGGATCTGCTGGTGGTACCTCGGCGGCAGCTCGCGCAGGTGCTCTGGCTGCACCACGTGCGCGTCCTCGACCTCTACCCTGGCCCCGGCCTCTGACGGCTGCAGTAGGGGGCGCGGGTGTCTGATTATCTCGAGTAGCACGTGTCCTCACCATCTGTGAGAGAATAGAAGTCGGAAGTTTAGAATTGATGTTCAAAAATCTCGCACGACAGGAATCAAATGAAGTGAAATTTTCCTAACGGTTACATAGCCTCTCGTAGATAAGTACAGACGTCTCCGTACCGATCAGCGAGACTCTAATAAACCGGCCTGTGTTCCGTGACTCCTATGAACCTAGAGCTCTGAACTTGTCACGACCCATGTTCACGGTTGGTGAACTAGGGTCGTGACATCAGGGCTCCAAATCAAACATGCGCACAAATCTTAAAACATCATACGAACTTGCTCGCGCGATCAAATCACCAAAATAACACCTAGAACTACGAATTTAGCACCAAATTGCAGAAATTTTCAAGAAAGTTTCAAAACTTCTATTTTCTCAACCAAAGGTCCGAATCAGGTCAAATCAGTCTCGTTTCTCACCAAACTTCACAGATAAGGTAAAAATATCATAACGGACCTGTACCGGAATCCGAAACTAAAATACGGCCTGGTATCAACGAGATCACATATTAACCAAATTCTTAAAATCATTATAATTTCAGTCTTACAATTTTTATCAAAAATTTATTTCTCGAGCTAGGGACTTCGGAATTCGATTCCCCAGAATACGCCCAGGTCCCATATTTTACTACGGACCCACCGGGACCATCAAAATACGGGTCCGGGTCTGTTTACTCAAAACTTTGACCGAAGTCAACAAAAATATAATTTTAGGCCAAAAATTATTATTTCTTCAATTTTTCACATAAAAGCTTTTTGGATAGACGCCCGGACTATGCACGCAAATCAAGGAAGAATAAAATGAGATTTTGAAGACCTCGGAACATGGAATCGAGTTCTAAAATATAAGATGACCCTTTGGGTCATCACATACATTATCCTTAGAAACCTTCCTAGTATGAGCTCCATCTTTCAATAAGTTTTCAGTTGCTGCTATGTGATGTGTAGCACCATAATTGACAATCCATTCGTTTGAAAAACTACTAGTCACCAAGCAAGTAGTAATACCTGATATATTAGTTTAGGCATCAGTGGTGTATTTGCTTAGCAATGCTAGGATCTGTTTGTATTGCTCCGCGGTAAAGTAGCATCCTTTTCCAGCCAGAGTAGTCTGTAAATCAGCAGCTGAAGAACTTTGGGAGTGAACATCAGCACTTCCAGCATTTGCACAGACTATATTCACAGCATTGATAGATTGTTGATTTCCAAATCGTCCTCCAAAATTGTCGTTACCTCTACAAAACTGTCCACCAGTGTTGCTATTACTAAACTACTTCTTCTCTTTAAAATCTTCAGGATATTTTATGATTTTATAGCCGTTAATCTTTGTGTGACCTCTAAATCCATAATGCTCACATTGCATAAAAGGTTTTTTTTTCCTGTAACCTTGACCCCTGCCAACTTGCAAGGCCATTGGATTACCTTTTTTACTCAAAGAGCTCAGGGAAGAAGAGGAATGCTGAGACTCATCTTCAATTACCATAGCATATGCCTGATTAAGAGATGGCTCATTGGATTTTAACAAAAATTGTCTCCTAGATTGATCATAAGAGTCATTCAAGCCACTGAAAAATTATAATAATCTTTGTTGTTGTAGGTGTTCAGCATACTCTCTCGAATTAGAAGCAGGCGCCATGGCATCATACCTATTCCATAAACCTTTCAATTTAGTGAAGTAAGTAGAGACAGAATGTGTACCTTGAGATAGAGTAGCAATAGCTCTGTGAATTTGAAATATCCTCATGTGATTGACCTTATCAAATCGTTCTCTTAGATCTTCTCAGACCAAATGAGCAAAGCATATGCAATCCCACTAAGGAGTTTTGTTGACACTGTATTCATGAGCCACGAGAGAATAATTGCATTACACGTTTCCCAAGGTTCATGCAACTCTGTCCCACACGACTCCTTTGTGCAAGTGACAGTCACAAACCCTAGCTTTCTCTTCCCCAATAGCGCGATCTTCATCATCATGTCCCAAAGCCCATAGTTCTTAGATCCTTTTAGCTTCACAGGGATTAGAACAACGCCAGGAGTGTCCCGATTGACCAAGGCATAGTGGATGCGTACAGGAAATTGTTGTTTCTGCCATTGAAGAGTTCAAATTCGAAAGATTACTCAGTAAATGAAGGATCGATAAACTCAAGTATGATGTAAATCGCACTGATTAATTTGCACGGATTATCTGTATCTCCCGCTCTGATGCCATGCTAAAATCAGTGCTATTATGCACTTGAAGCCTCAAGCTCGACAAGTCTTTCAGTGGAGGAAGCTTCTAGAGAGGAGAAGAAGAGAGCATTTTCAGACAAAATGAAAGCATCTATTTCATTAGGTATTGTGCAGGTAGTTATATACAGGACGTCCACTTATATATATATATATATATATATATATATATATATATATATATATATATATATATATATATATTTAATTCACCAACATATTAGAGATCGTTTCTGTCATTTCCATGTTCCTTTCCATTTTTTGTGATCGTGTTTGATTAAGGACGAAACTTGAGATACAAGAAAAGAATACTTTTGAAACTTATAGCCTAAGATATGCTATAGACATGCATATTTGTGACCATAAAATCATGTTACTAAACGATAAAATATGAAGTTTAAAGTTAAATTACTTTCAAATATAAAAATATATCATTCTTTTCCAGACAAATTAAAAAAAAGAAGTATGTCATATGAGTTAGATATAGGAAGTATAATTTAAGATTTAATTATACTTATCACGAAATGTGAATATAGGACTAAATCTAAGCTCAATAAACTACAGTGTCAAAAAGTACACCGCGTTAACATTTATCTGTCGTTCTTTTTCCTTTTTCAGAAAAATACCAACAATATCATTTTTTTTTTAGAGTATCGTTACTTTTGGCTTTATACTGGTCGAATCATGTGAATTATAGATATAATGTTACTAAACGTTGAAAAGTTAAGAAATTTCTTAGCAGTAGCAGTTTCCTTTGACTTGTGTGACAACAATTCAACAAAAAAAAATCATATAATTTCTACCTCAAAGGCCTATCAGTCAACACTGAACAGGCAAACCACAGATAATGTGTCGGTCCTTTCTATTTTGGTTTTTGATGTTCAGTACTCGTATTAGGGTCTCAACTAATTCAAATTTATCGCGTAAAGTCCATTAAAAAAAACGCTCCCTACCAGAATTTTTTTATATTATATTCCTCCATTTTAGTTTATGTGAACCTATTTCCTTTTTGGTCCGTTCCAAAAAGAATGACCCCTTTCTAAATTTGAAGACAGTTTAGCTTAAACTTATAATTTACCCTCAATGAGAAGCTTTTATAACCACAAAAATACTCTGAGCCCCATTTTGACTTGTTTAGGACCACAAATTTTAAAATTCTTCATTTTTTCTTAAACTCCGTGCCCAGTCAAACAGGTTCACATAAATCGAAACGGAGGGAGTATAACTTATTAATTATCAATAAACTGGGTGAAAATTATAAAAAGTTCAGGAATTAGAATTTTGTAAAATTAAAAATATGAGCGATTCTCTCATTTGTATTAGTATTAGTCATCCGAACTCATTTGTGAGACTTCACCGGGTCAAATGTATATTAGTATTAGTCAACAAAGTTACTCGATATATTTGTTGATAGTAGATAATACAGTCAAATCTCTTTATAATAGCATTGTTTGTTCCGAATATTTTTCGATGATATAGCGAAGTGCTGTTATATAGAACATATATTATAACATAACATAAAAATTGATTCCGAAAAAGCTTGGCTTTTATAGTAAAGTGTTATTATATAAGAATGCTGTTATAGAGAGGTCTGACTGACATCTGATAAAATAATAAAAACTAGCTGGTCCAAACGCGTACAAATTTATTGGCTAATTCTGCAAGATTTTAAAATTTGGCTAGCATATGGGCAAATCTAGCTTAAAAGTTATGAGCAATTCGGAATTTATTGATCCGATTAATTTAGATTCTTGAGATCATTTAAGATGGGAATACTCCTACAAAAAAAAATTCTGTATTCTCAGAACTGAAACTCGAAATTTTACGTGATTATTAATATTCTCGTCATCCTAGTTTAATTGTTCGTTATACTAAAAATACCATTTTTACTTGTTCAGTTTGAAAAACCAATGAATAATTCACCATCTTATACCTATTTTTCCGTTGTCATTTCCCAACATTTTGCATTTATATTAGTCAATATTAGTTTTTCAATAATCATAGTTAAGGGTAATATAGAAAAATTATTATGTTATTTATTACTCCCTCCGTTCATTTTTACTTTTCCACTATTGACTTTGCCCTCCTTAAAAAGTACTCCCTCCGGTTCACAATAAGTGTCCAATTTTGCTTTTTCATTTTGGTTCAAAATAAGTGTCCAGTTATGTAATCAAGAAAGAATTCAATTTGTTTTTACAAAATAACCCCTACATATCCCTAAAAAGTTTTCTTACTCCTCACATTAAATGTTTAATTAGGGGTAATTTAGTCATAGTAGGTATTTTTGTTTAGAATTTAGTATTTTTTTAATGGGCGTGCTAAAAGCAAATTGGACACTTATTGTGAACCAGAGGGAGTAATAAATAAAGTGAATAATTTATCATAGTATTCATATTAATTGGTGTATAGTCTTAATGGATTTAAAAAATGATTTAGAATGAGTAATTAATGCTAAGGGCAAAACAGAAAAATAAATTATTTTTCTCTTGATACGCAAAAGGTAACAAGTAAATATAAACTTTATTTTTGAAATACTTGACAACTAAAAGTGATTATAGGGAATATTTTTTTTTTAAGGGATGTGCCAAGTCAATACGTACACCTCTATGGGGAGTAATAAATTCATGTGATCTTGAAATAAACAATTAAAATATTTTTCTGCCAACTAAGATTTTTCTTATTGGGGAAAGAGACAGCAGTCAACAACTACACCTCTATGTTCACACTTCCATCTGCTTCTCACCTTAAAATATTCCCAAAACTCATACTATATATATGTTCATTTATTCATTTGATATCTCCTCTGATAATACTTCTGTTTCTTGTCATTAATTCCCACCCAAAGTTTCTTCAAATTTTGCCCTTTTTCTCATAGGACTTTTGTCCTTCATCTAATTCATTGTTGAAAATTACAAACCTTTCCATATCTTCTTTGACACTACTTAAATCAATACTCGGCGTAGTGCAGTACATAGCATACATTAAACTGTCAATTGTACGAGCGTAGTCTAGTTGACTAACAGATCTTCCCGAGTTCTCAAACAACATGGATTCAGAATCAATTTCTCCCATGAAAAATCCTCCAATTAATTTGCATTCTTCTTCTCATTCTAGTTTTCCAATTATTGCCATAGCTATTATAGGCATTTTTGCTATTATATTCTTGCTAGTCATTTACTATGTTTTTGTCATCAAATGTTGCTTGAATTGGCAAAGAATTGATCTTTTAAGGCCATTTTCATTTTCAAGAAGGCGAAATATTGAAGACCCTTTAATGGTTTATTCACAAGCAGTGGAAAATCGGGGACTGAACGAATCAGTGATTCGATCAATCCCCGTTTTCCAATACAAGAAAAGGGAAGAAAAAAAAGATGATTTACTAGTGGAAAATACAACTTCTTGTGAATGTGTTGTTTGTTTGAATGAATTTCAAGAAAATGAGATGCTAAGAGTCATTCCAAATTGTGCCCATGTTTTTCACATTGATTGTATTGACATTTGGCTTCAAAATAATGCAAATTGTCCACTTTGTAGAATTAGCATCTCATCATCAAAAAATACAACAAATTCCCCATTGGATCAAATCATCACTCATCAAGATCAAGACTATGTTGTGATAGAAATAGGGAATTTACCAATTAGCCCTTCTACTAGAAAAATTGAACCAAATGTACCAAAAACAAAAGTCAAAAAATTGAACCATGTTTCAAGCATGGGAGATGAATGCATGGACATAAATAGGAAGAAGGATGAACAATTCACAATTCAACCAATTAGGAGATCTTTCTCAATGGATTCGGCGTCGGATCGACAACTTTACGTAGCAGTTCAAGAGATTATGCAGCAACAAAGGCAAGTTACTAATGTTAGTCCTAGTGAAGGTAGTAGTAGTAGAATTAAAAGATTCTTTTCATTTGGGAATGGAAGAGGATCAAGAAATGCAGTTTTACCAGTTCACTTAGAGTCATAGTGTGTGGGTGGGGGGGGGGGGGGGGGGGAGGAACCTTTTATTTTCAGATTTTGGTAGTTTTTTGTTGGTATAGATGTAAAGTTTCTTGGATTTGTTTAGAATTTTTTTGGAGGATAGTTATGGAAAATAGAAATATATAGGGATGGGTAATCTCTTTTTCTCTTTCATGTATATTTTTCCTATGAATTGGTCTTTACCTATGTACTTTTTTGGCAGTTGTAGCTAAAGATATGACCATGAACTCTAAAGGGTTTGATGTAGTTGTAAGCATATAAATTTTATTAGAATTTTGGATATGTAAAATAATTGGACTATATTTTAAATTCAAGATGTATTGGTCCAAATAAATATATGGGCTAATATAATGAATTAATTATATAAGTCCAATATATATGGATTAAATAAGTCTTAATCCATTGGGCTAGCCCATTTAACTGGGCTAAAGTGATGAGCCCACTTCGTTAAGCCCAAGATGTCATCCTCCTAGAGGCCCAGTTTGGTGCCACGTGTCAAATGACGTGGCGCGCCAAGTCAAGCGGAAGAGCCAATAGGACCATGCCACGTGTCAAAATGACAAGGCATGCCCAGTCACACTGAAAGGCCAATTAAATCGCGCCACGTGTGCAAGTGACATGTTTTGGCCAATCAAATGCGGCCATCTCATACTTCAATTTGATTGGTCGGAAAGAGTTTGTTCTTATCACAACTCTTCCCTTCCACAACTATAACTAGGGGTCTTCATAACTCAGAAAAGACACCAGAAGTTATAACAAGAAGCAAGAAAGAGCTCGTGGATCAAACACTGCAAATTCCTCCACAAGTTTCAAGCTTCAAGCAATCAAGTTCAAGTTCAAGCTCAAGAACGAAGAACAAATCAAGTTCAGGCTCAAGAACGAAGAACAAATCAAGTTCAAGTTCAAGCAATCAAAGTCAAGATCAAGAACGAAGTCAAATCAAATACAAGGTGTTCAAGATCAAGGCTACTTGTTCGTGATACAATTCGTGGCAACAATCAAAGTGTTCGCGACGGATAAATCAAATTCAAATTCAAGATCAAACTCAAAGGCCCTTGAATTTATTTACTATTGGAAAGAAGAATCAGAGGATCCATAGAGATTGTAACGCTCAAATATTCGAAATAAAATACTACGATTGTTGCAATAGTTTCGGTCTTGGTTTTATTTTCTCGACGCAAATTTATTGTCTACAAATTCTGGCACGCCCAGTGGGACAATCTCTACCTCTCATCTCAACTTTTCAATCACCAAAGTTCAAGAACATTGAAATGGCTTCAAAGAAAATCAACTCCGTTTCAACTTCCACCAAGGCTGCTAACTCCAGGTTCTATGCTGATGTGGAAAGCATCCTCGATGTCACCTTCGGAAGCTTCGGACCAGTTACGAGGAGCAAAGCAAGCTCTTTAGGACAACAAGCACCCCAAGTGCCGTCCACATCAACCCCTGTTTTCGGATCTTCATCCTCAAAAGGGGCAAGATCTGCCACAAACGCATCTGAAGGAGGAAGCGATGTTGAAAAGATCAAGAAAACTCTTGCTCTGCTTGACCTCTCCGGCTCCAAGCACTCTGCTGTGAAGGAAGATGATGATGCTTCAAGTGATGGATCCTCCCCACTTACACCACATAGTATGAGCCGATCAAGGATCAATCTATGTGAAAATCCATGATACTCTCCGTCGTCCACGACAATCATGCAAGCTATGGTGAAAAATACTTCATCCGTAGAGGAGCAGTTGGCAAACTTGACGGAAGCAATCGCTGGCTTGACCAAATGCATGCAAAATCAAGAGGCTAGAATTGATAAGCTAACAGACAGGGTGGGAATCTTGATGGAAGAAGAATCCACCCATGCACCCGGCAAGCTCCCAGAAGTTCTAGAGAGTGACTCTCCTCCAAGACAGGCAGCATCCACTACGGCTATCCCTGTTTCATCTGAAGGAATGATTCCAATCGATCAACTGAAGGAGTTCATTGAAGGAACCATTAAGAACAAATATGAAGTTGCTGCCAAACCCTCCCTTACGTATGCAAAGCCTCGATATGTTGAAGATGCCTTCTGGCTATCAACCTCCAAAGTTTCAACAGTTTGATGGTAAAGGTAACCCAAAGCAACATGTGGCTCACTTCGTGGAGACGTGCAACAATGCTGGGACTTATGGAGATTACCTCGTCAAGCAGTTTGTCCGCTCATTAAAAGAAAATGCTTTTGATTGGTACACGAACCTTGAGGCTGGATCTGTTGATAGCTGGGATCAACTAGAGCAAGAGTTCCTCAATCGCTTTTATAGTACGAGACGTACTGTGAGTATGGTAGAACTTACAAATACTCGTCAACGAAAGAGTGAACCAGTTATCGACTTTATCAATCGTTGAAGGAATGCAAGCCTCAACTGTAAAGATCGCCTTAGCAAAACTTCTGGCATCGAAATGTGCATTCAAGGCATGCATTGGAGTCTTTGCTATATCTTACAAGGCATAAAACCCAAAACATTTGAAGAAGTAGCAACTCGTGCACATGATATGGAATTGAGTATGGCTACAAGTGGAGATCAAAGGTTTCCTGACTTTGAGCCTCATGATGAAATAGAAGCAGACGATGCTCAAAATGGGGGCAAATATTCATCCGAAGATGAAACTGAAGAGTCCATGCATGTTGCTATGCTCCTTAACGCATGAGCCTAAACTGCAAGTTATAATGCTCCTTGACGCATGAGCCTAAACTGCAAGTCGTAATGCTCCTCAACGCACGAGCCTAAACTGCAAGTTATAATGCTCCTCAACGCACGAGCATAAACTGCAAGTTATAATGCTTCGTAGTACATGAGTATATATTGTATGTCACGAAGCTCCCCAACTTTGAACTAAACCTTTAAGGCGTAAAGCTCTTCAAATTCGAGCAAAGTCTTCAAGTTGTAAAGCTCTTCAATTTGGGCAAAGTGTTTAAGTCGCAAAGCTTTTCAAATACGAGCAAAGACTCAAGTCGAAAGCTCTTCAAAGTCGAGCAAGGACTTCAAATCGCAAAGTTTCCAAATTTCGAGTCAATATTCAAGACGTAAAGCTCTTCAAATTCGGCAAAGTCTTCAAGATGTAAAGTTCTTCAAATTCGAGCAAAGTGTTCAAGTTGCAAAGCTCTTCAAAGCTAAATCTTCAAGTTATGAAGATCTTCAAATTCGAGCGGAGCTTCAAATTGTAAGCTAAACCTTCAAGTTGCAACACTCCTGGACGCACGAGCCTAAACTGCATGTCATGAAGCTCTTCAAATTTGAGCAAAATCTTCAAGTTGCAAAGCTCCTTAAAATACGAGCTTAAGTTGCAAGTCGCTATGCTCCTTGACGCATGAGCCTAAACTGCAAGTCGTAACGCTCCTTGACGCACGAGCCTAAACTGCATGTTGCTACACTCCTGGCCCGCAAGAGTATAAACTGTGTACGGCCCAAAACAAAAGTCCGCTAGGTTGAAAATCTCGAAAGAGGCGGCCTAGGCAAAAGTTAGGACGTAAAAAAAAATCTACTCAGTCTGAACTACGGTATGACTTGATCCTCTTCACCGAGGTACGTAGGCAGCTTAGAGTTTCATTCTAAGTTCAGTCGCATAAGTTCAAAAGATACATATTGCCCCAATTGTTGTCCGAGTGAAGTATGGAGGAATGCAAAATCAAGCTGAAATGCCATCCTCTTGTGGAACTTTGATCTCATTTGATTTAAAAGGGGGGCAACCCTCTATGGTAAATTGAAATCTTCAACTCCGTCGGTCTTCAAGTTGAAGTCTTCAAATTCGCCGATCTTCAAGTTGAAATATTTAGGCCCTCCAAGTCTCAAAGTTGAAGTCTTCAAGTCCGTCAGTCTTCAAGTTGAAGTCTTCAAATTCGCCGATCTTCAAGTTGAAATATTTAAGCCCTCTGAATCTTCGAGTTGAAGTCTGCAAAGTCCGCCAAATCTGCAAAGTTTTCCAAGTGTTCAAGTCAATGTCGTCTTCAAGTTGAAGCTTTATAACTTTCCAATCTTAAGGTGGACATATAAGTCCCTTTGCACCTTAAGGTTGCCTCTTTGTGGATTTGTCCGTCTATATGTTGATGTGGATGTGTCCATCTATATGTTGATGCAGATTTGTCCGTCTATATGTTGATGTGGATGTGTCTATCTATATGTTGATGTTGGTGTTTCCATTTATATGTTGATGTGGATTTGTCCATCTATATGTTGATGCGGATGTGTTCGTCTATATATTGAAGTGGATGTGTCCGTCTATAAGTTGTTATAGATTTATCCGTCTATAAGTTGTTGCAAACTGATCTGTCTATAAGTTGTTGCAAGATCCGCCCGTCTATAAATTATTGTGGATTTAACCGTCTTTAAGTTGTTACGGATTTATCCTTCGATGGGACGTCATGGAGTTGCTCGTCAACTTAGCACTTGACGACCCTCCTTGTTTGACCTGCAAAAAATGATGACAAAAAAAAAAGACGCAAAAGAAAGAAAAAGAAGTTACCTCGGCACTGTCGTACTTCTTCTGATTTAAGAACAATGTAAATCGATGTTCAACGTAGGGAGTGCATGCAGCCTTATATAGCATGGAAGAGATGACTTAAAAGAGTAAAGTCCGATGTGGGATCATATGTTTTACAATTGTTTTCCGCAGAGGATTCAACTACTGCAATGTTTCTTCGAAGAAGGAGTCTAATCTCGGCGGCAATACAGGAATGCTAAAGCAACTCAGAATGTTATTGGGATTAAGGATCTTTCACGTGAAATGTATCTAATCATTACCATAAGAGAGAACTCGTTTCTTACTAGGAAATATAAATGTCATTGGCAGTTGCAATGTATATTAAAATGATAGTTTGCATGGTTGTGCCTTTGTCCTTGCTCAGTTATTACGTTGTTCAAGTAATTGAATGGGTATACATGTAACAAATTCAAATTGCATAGGTGATACTTGCATTCTAATCTGGCATGCGACAAATTTAATAGTCAGCCAATACTTCAAGTCTTGTCGGAGTGTAGATTTGTCGTAACCAAAAATGGGGCTTAGATAAAATGAAGTTAAATCTTCAAACAAGATGAAGTCATTAGTTTAGACGGTGTAATGGTCTTCGCTTCAGACGAAATAAATCTTTGGCCCAGACGGTGTAATGGTCTATGCGCCTTAGATAAAATGAAGTTAAATCTTCAAACAAGATGAAGTCATTAGCTTAGACGGTGTAATGGTCTTCGCTTCAGACGAAATAAATCTTTGGCCCAGACGGTGTAATGGTCTATGCCTTAGATAAAATGAAGTTAAATCTTCAAACAAGATGAAGTCATTAGCTTAGACGGTGTAAAGGTCTTCGCTTCAGACAAAATAAATCTTTGGCCCAGATGGTCTATGCCTTAGATAAAATGAAGTTAATTCTTCAAACAAGATGAAGTCATTAGCTTAGACGGTGTAATGGTCTTCGCTTCAGACAAAATAAATTTAGCCCTGACGGTGTAAAGGTCTATGCCTTAGATAAAATGAAGTTAAACAAGAAGTCATTAGCTCAGACGATGTAATGGTCTTCGCTTCAGATAATAAATTTTTGACATAAACGGTGTGATGTTCTTTGCCTAAGATAAAATAAATCTTTGTCTTAGACGGTTAACGGTTAATGAGTACTCATCCCTTCACACCCCAAGATTGTCTTCTCCATGTGTAGATCATCTTGTTGAACAAGAGCATATCTTTCTCGCTTGACCTATAAAAAAAAAGACAACGAAGGAAGAAAAGCACAAGAAAAGAAGAAGAAATTACCTTAGCGTTGCTGCTTCCGAGTCCACAAAACTAGACTCAAATGGCTTGCGAATACTGCGAATTGATGCTCAACAAATACGAGCACATGGGTTTATATAGATTACGGAGAGGGGCGTTAATCATATGTAATTCGATGTGGGACTGCGGATTTAACCGAAGAATTTGATCTCCTAAGTGGTGTCAAACTTGATCTACAATTAGTTCTGTAGGAGGATTCGGACTTGTGAGAAACGACATTCAACTCTGTCGGTAACAACGTTTGGCAATTGGTGTTTGACCTTAGAAAGGATTCCAGCATCCATGCAAATTCTAATTCTATGACAGTTTGGATTCTATAAAATAGCCTAATGGATAAGCTAAACGTTTGGCCTAAAGTAATGTAAATGAATGGCAAATTGAATGACGTGGATACAAGAATGAAACCATGAGAATTCAACTTATCCTAGCCTAACCATTACTAGTGGACAAATGTATATTCCTAGTGTATTATATACGCATATAAAACACGCGTGTGTTTATGTACATTATACTTCAAAACTCGTTACGGGGTAAGTGATTTCATACCCCGACAAGTCTTGAAGTAGGGGGCATTTGTAGGCATATAAATTTTATTGGAATTAAATCCGTAAAATAATTCGGACAATATTTTAAATTCAAGATATACTGGTCCAAATAAATATTATGGGCTAATATATAAATGAATTAATTATATAAGTCCAATATATATGGATTAAATAAATAAGTCTTAATCCATTGGGCCATCCCATTTAATTGGGCTAAAGTGGTAAACCCACTTCATTAAGCCCAAGATGACATCTTCCTAAAGGCCCAGTTTGGTGCCACGTGTCAAATGACGTGGCGCGCCAAGTCAAACGGAATAGCCAATAGGATTGTGCCACGTGTCAAAATGACAAGGCATGCCCAGTCACACTGAAAGGCCAATGAAATCGTGCCACGTGTGCAAGTGACATGTTCTGGCCAATCAAATGCGGCCATGTCACCCTTCAATTTGATTGGTCGGAAAGAGTTTGTTCTTATCACAACTCTTCCCTTCCACAACTATAAATAGGGGGCTTCATAACTCAGAAAAGACACCAGAAGTTATAACAAGAAGCAAGAAAGAGCTCGTGGATCAAACGCTGCAAATTTCTCTACAAGTTTCAAGCTTCAAGCAATCAAGTTCAAGTTCAAGAAATCAAGTTCAAGCTCAAGAACGAAGAACGAATCAAGGTCAAGTTCAAGCAATCAATCTCAAGCTCAAGAACAAGATCATCGTTCGTGGAAACAAATATAGATTCAAGATCAAGCTCAAAGGCCCTTGAATTTATTTATTGAAAGAAGAATCAGAGGATTCATAGAGATTGTAATACTCAAATATTTGAAATCAAATACTACGATTGTTGCGATATTTTCGGTCTTGATTTTATTTTCTCGACGCAAATTTATTGTCTACAATCTCTATTAAACTAAAAAGACTTATATAGTTATTGAAGAACTTTTTTGTTTTATACTTTTCTTTATTATATTGTCCAATGTTTAATAATTATACATAGTTAATAAAAATATTTATTAGCATGTTACTTTGTTTAATATTTTTGTCTGATCGCCTTTTTTTTTGTAATATGAGAGAAGATATATATTTTATTAATCTTAAAAAAAATCAATTTAAATTTTATTCTGTTGATCTCGATAATATTATATGAATTTTAATGAATAAATTATCTATTAAATTAAAGGGACTTATATAGTCATCGAATAATTTTTTTGTTATGTATTTTTCTTTATTATATTATCCAATATTTAGTATGATTGCATTGTTAATAGAAGTTTTTATTAGCATATTAGTTTGTTTAATATTTTTGTCTATTACTTTCTTTATACAATATAATTGACTATATATATATATATATATATATATATATATATATATATATATAAATAATATATATATTATATATACTATATATATATATATATATATATATATATATATATATATATATACTATATATATATATATAACCACCAATTACTTAATATTGTTAAATTGGCATATGAATTATTAATAAATGTACCAATTTTGTATAATAACTACCTATATATATATTTTGTATTTTTCATTATGAAATTATGAGTTCTATTTTTAACTAAATTTTCCTACATGAGAAATTTATTTAGTATATGTATTTTTACGGTATCATTTGATTTTTTTTAGTATTATTCATTTATGAATAATTATTTATTACGATTTTAGTTAGGTATGTACAACTTTTCTCATAATAATTATAATTATTTTTATAAGTATTATATATATATATATATATATATATATATATATATATATATATATATTGTTCTTTGGTTGTCTAATTTATTATCGATTACTTAATTTTGTTAAATTGACATATGGATTATTAATAAAAAATCAATTTAGTATAATAACTACTCCCATATATATATATACACACACACTACTACAAATATATTAGGAAGAAATTACTCTCCAATTTAAATTGGTAGTTTTTTATTTTTTGTTATTTTTGTTTTTTATTGTAAAATAATTTTGAAACTCCTATTTGAATGAGTAGAATATTTTTTTTGTATTTTTATTTTTTATTGATAATTATAAGATATCTATATTTATTAATTCAAGTAGTGTAACCAATTAATTCAAAATTTAAAATTCAATAAAAAGTTAGTTAGAAAAGTAGTTTATTTTGTCTCAACAATGCCACTTGGCTTTTTGTGGTTAAGACACTTGTCCTAATGTAGTGGTTTTGCTTCTCCTATTCTATATAGATAGATAGATTAGATCGTATTACTTTAATAAATTTAAATTATCATCTTATTTGTCAATACGATATACCCAATAATAAAATCTCTATTAAACTAAAAAGACTTATATAGTTATTGAAGAACTTTTTTGTTTCATACTTTTCTTTATTATATTGTCCAATATTTAGTAATTATACATTGTTAATAAAAATATTTATTAGCATGTTATTTTGTTTAATATTTTTGTCTGATCGTTTTTTGTTTGTTTGTAATATTAGAGAAGATATATATTTTATTAATCTTAAAAAAAAATCAATTTAAATTTTATTCTGTTGTTCTCGATAATATTATATGAATTTTAATGAATAAAGTATCTATTAAATTAAAGGGACTTATATAGTCATCGAATAATTTTTTTGTTATGTATTTTTCTTATTATATATTATCCAATATTTTATATGATTGCATTGTTAATTAGAAAGTTTTATTAGCATATTAGTTTGTTTAATATTTTGTCTATTACTTTCTTTTACAATATAATTGACTTATATATATATATATATATATATATATATATATATATATATATATATATAAAATCCATCAATTACTTAATATTGTTAAATTGGCATATGAATTATTAATAAATTTACCAATTTTGTATAATAACTACTCCCATATATATATATTTTGTATTTTTCATTATGAAATTATGAGTTCTATTTATAACTAAATTTTCCTTTGAGTTCTATTTATAACTAAATTTTCCTACATGAGAAATTTATTTAGTATATGTATTTTTACGGTATCATTTGATTTATTTATTTTTTTAGTATTCTTCATTTATGAATAATTATTTATTACGATTTTAGTTATGTGTGTATGTACAACTTTTCTCATAATAATTATAATTATTTTTATAAGTATTATATATATATATATATATATATTTGTTCTTTGGTTGTCTAATTGTATTATCGATTACTTAATTTTGTTAAATTGACATATGGATTATTAATAAAAAACCAATTTAGTATAATAAATACTCCCATATATATACACACACACTACTACAACTATATTAGGAAGAAATTACTCTCCAATTTAAATTGGTAGTTTTTTATTTTTTGTTATTTTTATTTTTTATTGTAAAATAATTTTAAAACTCCTATTTGAATGAGTAGAATATTTTTTTTGTATTTTTATTTTTTATTGATAATTATAAGATATCTATATTTATTAATTCAAGTAGTGTAACCAATTAATTCAAAATTTAAAATTCAATAAAAATTTGGTTAGAAAAGTAGTTTATTTTGTGTTAACAATTCCACTTGGCTTTTTGTGGTTAAGACACTTGTCTTAATGTAGTGGTTTTGCTTCTCCTATTCTATATAAATAGATTTCATATATTTATCTTAAGGTGAAAATCCACCGTGGTTGATTTTCGTGAAAGAGATTGTGATATTGGACGTTGATAGTCAACATTTTATATATTGTGACTGTTCTTGAATCTTGCATTAACGATATTTAAATTTGATTCAATATTGAAAGATATATATTTTATCTTTGCGATAGTGATTTTTTTTTTTTTGCAACATGTTCGAAATAAATCTTATTGTATTAATTAATAAGATATATCATTTGTATTTTTCTTGCGAGAATAAAAGAAATGTATCATCTAGCATGAACTTGAGAATAAATAGCTATCCAAAAAATCAGAAAAAAGTCTTAAATATTTAAGGGTTATGTGATCTTACTGAAATGTCAAAGCAAAGTATGACAACTTGTAAAATTGAAGTAAATTATTTATAAAATTGGAGTCAATTTGAAGTACATATTGACGGTGAAGACTTACGAAATAGAGTTTTAGCTTTGATTTAAGTTAATAACTCAAATATAAATTTTAATACAATATTTTAGTATTTTTTATAAAAACTATACTTATCAAGTTAAGGTACACGCGCAACGCACGTACCCTAAGAATAATTATATTAAAACGACCATTACTTATTGTGTATGCCTATTTTAGCATTTATTCTTTAGTCTTGCTTGTAAGTAGTTAGAACTTAGAAGCATAGAATTTGCAGGCAATTAATAAAATTCTACTAACAAATTACCATGAATCGATCAATATCAAACTTATAATTATTTAGAATCTAACATGTAATTTGATCACGCTCAACTATGTCTTATAAAAAGGACAAAGTGGTCGTTGCAAATATAATCTGGTTTACAAGTCCGGAGTCGAATCCCACAGAGAACTAAGGCTTAGCTACAGTTGTTCAATATCGCTAAGAAACACAAGTCAAAAAAATTTCCTAATTATAAAGATGATAATATTTATTTTTATCTAATTAACTAACAAATACTAGAAAGCAGTAAAACCATCAATTAACAAGGATAAGGATTGGAGACAAGATTAAGGAGGACTAGAGTTATGATTTTCCCTATTGTTCGGAATTCTTTCCGCTACGTTTTTTATAAATTTACCTAAGTCTTCTCTACCGATCATGAGATCTCTGACTGTCGTAGCTCTCTCCCGAGTAATTACAATAATATACTAGACATATTCTCCCGAATTACGCTAGCTAGCCTTAAGTACAGCCCACTTAGATCGCACCCAAGGTTTCGTTATCCCTAATCCCAAATTTTAAACCTTCCGTATTGATCCCTCATATACGTTAGGAGTGATGTTGTTCAACAACTATCTAAATATGCACTCTCTCCAGAGTAATGCACACTAAATAGGTACAGTCGAGTGAGAGCTCTTCAACCAACCACAATAATAACGTAGTTGAACAAATAGAGAAAATACTACAGCAAATCTATATTAACGTAACAGGAAAGTCATCCTTCAAGAGGTTCCATCAAAATCCTAGATAACAAATTAGCTATTCATAATAGTATGCAAAACTACAATACTAGAATTCATAACCAATAATGAAAAATAGGAAGAAGGAAGTGAAAAACTCGTAGATGAATTCTCCGCCTTGCTCCTAGTGTGTTCTTGCCTCCTTAGGTCGAATCTCCGGTCTCCATGACGGCTCCGTGCTCTTCCTCGGTCTAAAGTTATATCCAAACTCGATCTCCCTCTCGTCTGTCTAAAGTATGTCAAAAGTGACGTTTTAAGGTCTATTTATATGTGTATGACAAGACCTAAACGTGTAGGTCAAATCCTAATCATGCCGGGAAACAAATAAAGTCTTCAAAACTCGGACTGGACTTGGCCTTAGGCTGGCCTCGCCAGGCTAAAGCCTGGTTCAGCCTGGCCTTAGGCTGGCCTCGCCATGCTAAAGCCTGATTGAGCTGGCTTTTGCCTGGCCTCTCCTTTTCACTGTTCTCGCGCGCACTTTCAACGTTTAAGTATCCCTTTTGCTCTACTTTCATCTCCAATTCACCTACACATAAAATAGACTGCATTACGCGCAAATAAAGTGTAATTTATCATTAAAGCATACAAAATGCAAGGCACATAATGTATGAAACTATGGAATTATAGCCACACATCAATACCTCACACTTGAATATTGCTCGTCCTCAAACAATCAAACTACACTTACACGATATTTTTAAACAATTCTCCTAACTCATCACACAAAGAATCTTTAAAATACACTAAGCACAAGGGTGTAATATTTCCACCTCAAGATTTGACTCGCAAGTACCATGCATTATTCACCACTCACTCACTTACTCTAACAGAGAGGTCAATGACATTACCTTTCCTTCATGAATCAAGTGCCCTCACAATACAAAAGAGAGTAGTTCCACACACACAATAAAATTTAAGAACAATTAGGAACTCAAGATAGAAAGAATTCACTCCCTTTCAGAAATAACATTCATATGCCACAAATGATGCACCATATGCTTGCTCGTAGTGTAATACTACTCTACTAATCGAGCTCATTCAGTCTAGGATCAAGTAGGACTTTAATTGGTTGTAATATAGGCTGCGGGTTGGGTAGTATTCATTTGGATATAAGAGTGACTACACCTCCCTAAGCACTTTAATACATATACTTTAACATTCAAGCCCATACTTATGTCAAACCATAACTCCACCTTCACATCAATATATATTAACTCCATACTTCTTTAAGCACACTTACATCAAGAGTACCACTTAGCAAGGAATTTTTTTTCCACAACAATACAACTATTTTTTTTTCTATTTTTTTAATTTTTTTCCAATTCAAGTGGCTCTTATTTTTTTGTCAACACAGTGCACCTTTCTCCTTATTTCTTTAGCTCCACTCAAAAGCCAAACCAACCACCCCACACTTTAACTTTTATAATATTCATAACAATTCAAGTGCTCATGAGAGGTGAACAGGTTCAAATAGATGGTTAATTCAAATAAAGGGGTAAGGCTTGTCATGTGGTTGCCAAAGAAACGGGATTACAGGCTCAAAGGGGTTAACTACGATACATAACAATTAGGCGGGTAAAATATACATATCTGGCTCAACAAAGAAACACCTATATTACTTCCAAGACTGAATAAAACTACTATTTCGCTTTGCAAACACATGGGGCAAGTTCTAGACATCAAATGCACGCACAAAATAACACAAAACCTTACACACACATGGCACATAACTCACTCAGGATTGGTTTTATCATGACACTCTAGTCAAAGCAAGTTAAGCAAATTTAATATCATACGATTTAAGTTACTTATACAAGAATAAAAAATTGAGCCTAAGCGTCACAACAAAAGTACTAACTATTCTCAAGGCGTAATAAAGTTAAGAGATATCGCTGCAATTCAATTCATCTCACACTAGCTCCTACTCCTTAAATAAAAGTAACTACACCCGATTAAAATAAACCTTTGAAAAAGAACCGCTGCATAAAGAAAAACCAAGGGGGAATTACTACACCAAAAAACAACAACAACAACAAACCCAGTTTGATCCCAACAAGTGGGGTCTGGGGAGGGTAGTCTGTACGCAGACCTTACCCCTACCTAATTCAGGTAGAGAGGATGTTTCCAATAGACCCTCGGCTCAGGAAGGGCAAGAAGAAGAAGAGGAAAGCAAGGGAGGAAGAAAGATGGAAGATAAAGGAAAAAAAGGGAGAGATATAGGATTAGTGGCACCAAATAATAGCAACAGGGAATACAATATCTGAGGCGAACAAAACCACATAACATAATAAAAATCTAAGAATATGAAGGGACATGCATACTACTAAGACTATCGGGGAACAACTATAAACTACCAACTAACCTTCTACCTTAATCCTCGACCTCCACACTCTCCAATCAAGGGTCATGTACTTAGTGAGATGAAGCAGCGCCATGTCCTGCCTAATCACCTCTCCCCAATACTTCTTAGGCCTACCTCGACCTCTTCTCAAACTCTCCATGGCCAACCTCTCACACTTCCTAACTGGAGCATCAATGCTTCTTCTCTTAACATGTTCGAACCATCTCAGCCTCGACTCCCGCATCTTGTCCTCCACGGAGGCTACTCCCACTCTGTCCTGGATATCTTCATTCCTAATCCTATCTCTCCGGGTACACCCACACATCCATCTCAACATCCTCATCTATGCTACTCTCATCTTCTGCACGTGGGAGTTCTTGACTGGCCAACACTCAGCCCCATACAGCATAGCCGGTCGAACCACCACTCTATAAAACTTACCCTTAAGTCTTAGCGGCACATTCCTATCACACAAAACACCGGACGCGAGCCTCCACTTCATCCATCCCGCTCCAATGCGATGCGCGACATCTTCGTCAATCTCCCCATTACCCTGGATAATAGACCCGAGATACTTAAAACTCGATCTCTTGGGGGTAACTTGAGCATCAAGCTTAACCTCTACGTCTGCATCATGGGTCCCGTCACTGAACTTGCATTCCAAGTATTCTGTCTTGGTTCTACTCAGTTTGAAAGCTTTAGACTCCAAGGTCTGTCTCCAAACCTCCAACCTCGCATTAACACCGCTACGCGTCTCGTCAATCAACACTATATCATCGGCAAATAGCATGCACCAAGGCACCTCCCCTTGGATGTGACGCGACAATACATCCATCGCCAAGGCAAATAAAAATGGGCTAAGAGCCGATCCCTGGTGCAACCCCATCACCACAGGGAAATGCTCCGAGTCACCACCCCCAGTCCTCACCCGAGTCTTAGAATTATCATACATATCCTTAATCACACTAATGTACGCTACCGGAATACCGCTAACCTCCAAACACCTCCACAGGACCTCCCTCAGAACTTTATCGTATGCTTTCTCAAGGTCAATAAATACCATATGCAAATCCTTCTTCCTCTCCCTGTACTGCTCCAATAATCTCCTTACCAGATGAATCCCTTCCGTAGTCGAACGCCCCGGCATGAATCCAAACCGATTCTCGGAAATAGACATGCACCTCCTCACCCTGGCCTCCACCACCCTCTCCCAAACCTTCATAGTGTGACTCAACATCTTGATACCCCTATGATTATTGCAATTTTGGATATCACCCTTGTTCTTGTAAAGCGGAACCATCGTACTCCACCTTCATTCTTCGGGCATCTTCTTTGTCTTAAAAATAACATTAAACAGCCCAGTGAGCCACTCCAAACCTGCCCGCCCCGCGCTCTTCTAGAATTCCACCGGGATTTCGTCTGGCCCCGTCGCTCTGCCCCTGCACATCTTACGCATCGCCCCTTCCACCTCCTCTACCGTAATCTGCCTACAGTACCCAAAATCCCGCCGACTCTCGGAGTGCTCCAACTCACCCAACATAATGCGTCTATCCCCCCCTCATTCAACAGCTTACAAGAAAATCCCTCAAGAAAATTGTCTTATAGATCCTTCGTTGGGAATAGTCCAGTCTTTTTTTTAAACAAAAGCATTATTCAATAAAATAACACAGTTAAAATAGCATAGAAAGTCACCCAGACAACCTCCTCACCCCACACTTAAAATTGTGCATTGTCCCCAAAGCACACCATAACTAAGAGGAGGGTAAAAGAAACTTCCTGGTATGCCAAAGGCCGAAGCACTAGCAGCTCATGGGGTACTCAGACTTCTCCCAGGCTTGGTCCTTCGTGCGGGTACCTCACACTTAGTTCCAACCATCTGGTTTGCTGTTGCATCCTTCCAATAGCTTTGCTTTCCATGCTCCTAGAAAATCAAAAATTGACACTACAAAAATAATACAATTAAAAAAAAAATAAAATAAAATAAAAGAAAACAGTAAAGTTGGGTTGCCTCCCAACAAGCGCTTAATTTAACGTCGCGGCACGACGCGAATCACTTTCTGCCTCCACTTTTATTGGCCCAAGAACAGGTGAAGTTTTGAAGAATGACAAATGAACTCAGTCATGGACCAGGTCCATCGTGTAAAGCACAGTCATGCTCAACCTATACATGTGAAATGCATGTAAAGGAGATAAGTCCTACTGATCAAGCAGCAATATCTCCTGATCTGATCGAAAAGGTTGCATATTGGATAAGGGGAGAAAGTCTCCTTATATGAAGAGAACATAATCCGGATAAAGATAGTGTTGGAGTTTGAGATCATCAAGGACTCAACTACGATAGAAGATCAGCAATTGAGTCCCAATCAAACTCTGATTACGAACCCATTAAAAGACAGTGATTGTTCTCTTTTACAGGTATTGCACATACGCAGAAGTCAAACTAAATTGAGAGCAAAAGAGCAAGGCGATTCTGCAAGCAATTTATGTGAGATTTGAGTGTGCACTCCTGAGGCTACTTGAACGAGATAGAAGAATCAGTTCCATAGTGTATTCCTTTTATTCTAGTTCAATTGTAGTAGGTGGTTTAAAATTGTACCTTTCAGCTTTCATAGAAGCAATTGTATTAGGTACCTAGAGTGTTCAAGTTATAAGCTAACTTGAAGTTGTCGCAACAGTTGAGGTTGTGTGCCACAACGGGATTAGAGTTAATCCTTAGGTTTACAAGAGTTTTGTAAATGCTGTTTTGGCTCAGTGATTTTAGTGAAAGTTTGGGAAAATCCTACTGAGTAGTAGGTCGTGGTTTTTTCACCTTTTGAGACAGGTGTTTCCACGTAAAAATCTTTGTGTTCTTTATTTTCTGTATTTATTATTCCGCAAACAGCAGCAGTTGGAACACCTAGAAGAACCAGGTCCTTCTATAGTTCAGATAAGCGAAAATTGGGTGCCACACAAATCACCCCTCCCCCCCTCTTGTGTGGTATTGACGTTAAGAACATCAATTAGTATCAGAGCAGGTTATCCTTGAAGAGGCTAACACCTTAGGAAAAGATCAAGATGAGTGCACCACCTGGGAACTGGGAGGGGTAATCCACTACTAGGCCTCCACTCTTCAATGGCCAGTACTATTCCTGGTGGAAGAATAGGATGAAAGATCATATCATAGGAGAGGACTATGAACTCTGGGACATAGTCACTGATGGTCCTTTGGCAACTACAAAGAAGAATGAGGAAGGAGTGGATGTGCCAAAGACAAGAGCCGACTGCACTACTGAAGATTTGAAGAAATGGGAGAAGAATGCCAAGGCCAAGAAATGGCTTGTGTGTGGACTAGGTCCAGATGAGTGCAGTAGAATTCAAAGTTGTACCACTGCTATGGAAATCTGGGACACTTTGCAAGTGGCTCATGAAGGAACACCTCAAGTGAAGAGGTCTAGAGGAACACTACTGTATTCTCAATATGAGAATTTCATCATGAAGGAAGGAGAAACCATCCAAGAGATGTATACAAGATTCACCACACAGACAAATGAACTTAAGTCTCCTGGAAGGATTATCCTTGGAGAAGACAAAGTTGAGAAGATTTTAACAAGGGTTCTGCCAGTCTCTTGGGAAAGAAAAATCACTGCTATTCAGGAATCAAAGAATATTGCTACCCTTAAGCTGGATGAACTAATTGGAAACCTTACTGCCTATGAACTGAGAAGGCAAACCATGGAAATGGATGCTCCCAAGAAGGAAAGAAGTCTGGCTCTTAGAATTGCTGAAGGTTCAGATCTGGAGGATGAGGAAATGGCTATGATCATAAGAGATTTCAAAAAGTACCTGATGAGAGGAAAAGGTTCTTCAAGAGGTACAACCTTCAACAAACCAAGGGCTCATGAGAAATAGACCAATGAGGGTTGCTACAAATGTGGTAATATTGATCACACGATCAAGAATTGTCCTCAATGGGAAATTGAGTGGAAGAAGGAAAGGGCTGAACGAAGGAACAGGAAGAAGGAACAGGTTCAACCAAAAAGAAACAAAGGATCAATAAAGGCTATGGTTGCTGCCTGGGGAGAAACATCAGATGAGGAATCAGAAGATGAAGCTGGAGATGAACAAGCACTTATGGCCATCGGAGAATCAGATGATGAACAAGAGGTCCAAGTGAAGGGAAGTAGCCAAATATGGTACATGGATAGTGGCTGCTCAAAACATATGACTGGAAGCAAGAACCAGTTTCTTTCACTTGAGGACTTAAAGGGAGGTAATGTCTCCTTTGGAAATGGGAAGAAAGGTGAGATTATTGGGGTTGGAAAGGTAGGTAAGACAGACTCTCACTCCATTGAGAATGTCTACTTGATAGATGGCTTGAAATACAACCTGATCAGTGTGTCACAACTGTGTGACAGAGGTAACTATGTAGCATTCACCTCTACTAAATGCTTTGTGATTAACCTTACCACTGACAAGATTGTTTTGCAGGGAAAAAGAGTTAACAATATTTACATTTAAGATTTGTCTGGATAATGATCGCCTCCTGTGGCACAAAAGACTTGGTCATGCCAGTCTGAATCACCTAAACAATTAGTCTCCAAGGACTTGGTGATAGGGTTACCTAACATCAAGTTCAAGGAAGACAAAGTTTGTGAGGCCTGTGCAAGGGGGAAACAGGTAAGATCATCCTTAGCAAGAAAATGGTAAGCACAACCAAGTCGTTGGAACTGGTCCATGTGGATCTATGTGGTCCAATGAGAACCATGAGCAGAGGTGGAAAGAAATATGTAATGGTACTTGTTGATGATTATTCTAGATTTACCTGGGTACTATTTCTAACATCTAAAGATGAAGCATTTGACATGTTTACTGCCTTTGTTAGAAAAAACTCAGAAACAATTAGGAAATCAACTTGCATCCATTAGGTCTGATCATGGAACTGAATTTGAAAATGCTAAGTTTGCTGAATTCTGTGATGAAAATGGTATAGATCATAACTTCTCTGCCCATAGGACTCCTCAACAAAATGGAGTAGTTGAAAGAAAGAACAGGACCCTTGAAGACATGGATAGGACTATGCTTCTTTCTAGTAAGCTGCCCTATAGCTTCTGGGCAGAGGCTGTAAATACTGCATGTTACATCATTAATAGGTGCATGACTAGATCTCTTGTAGAGAAGACTCCCTATGAGTTACTTAAAGGGAGAAAACCAAATATATCCCATCTTAGGGCATTTGGATGCAAGTGCTTTGTGCACAATAATGGAAAGGACTCCCTAGGTAAGTGTGATCCCAGAAGTGATGAGGGAGTATTCCTGGGATATTCTTCACATAGCAAAGCTTATAAAGTGTACAACAAAAGAACTATGTGTGTAGAAGAAAGTGTACATGTTGTTTTTGATGAAACTAACATTCTTTCTATGAAACAGGAACATGAAGATGAAGCTATTGGGCTGGTAAAAGAATTAAGTGAAGGCACAGCTCAAGCTGAAGCTGCACCAAAAGAAGGAACATGTTCTTCCATCCAGGGCAACCTGATAGGGGGAACTGAACAAAGAAGAAGTGAATCTAATTCCCAAATGCAACCTATTCATGATCTTGTTACTCAGCAACAGAACAAGGGAGAAGCATCTAGCAGGAACCAGTTGGTTGTGAAACCTCACAAGTATCAAAGTTCTCATCCTATTGAGAACATTATCACTGATCCAACATCTGGAGTCAAAACTAGATCACAACTGAAGAATCTGTGTGCTTTTGATGCCTTTTTATCTCTTATTGAACCTAAAAATGTTGTTGAGGCTTTGCAGGATGCAGATTGGGTCAATGCAATGCAAGATAAACTCAATCAGTTTGAGAGAAGTCAAGTTTGGCATCTAGTTCCAAGACCCAAGAATAGATCAGTTACTGGTACAAAATGGGTCTTTAGAAACAAACTTGATGAAGATGGAACAGTTACAAGAAACAAGGCAAGAATGGTGGTCCAAGGTTACAGCCAAGAGGAGGGCATAGATTATGATGAGACTTTTGCTCCAGTTGCAAGACTAGAGGCAATCAGACTCCTCATAGCCTTTGCAGCACACATGGAATTCACTCTTCATCAGATGGATGTCAAAAGTGCCTTCCTGAATGGCTACCTGAAAGAAGAAGTGTTTGTNTTATAGAATACTATGTCCAAATGACCCAAATGTTGTATAAAATGACACAAAACTTGCGTGTCTTTACACGTTAAAGTCTTGTTATCCTAGATAGCAACCTAAGCTAATATGACCCTTAGTCATTTGTTTGGTTAGCTCATTGCTGCCACGTTTTGTGAGGGGGGGGGGGTTAGTCTTATCTCCTAATTTATTAATTAACTAGGTAATGTCTCGTTACCCGATAATTAACCAATTACCCGCATAATTAAGAATTATCTTAAATTACTTAAAATACTACTCATTTTTAATATACTTTATTCATCATACTATCACGGTCATATGGTACTAGTCCATAAATATCGAGTATTATAGCCCGGACCATATTTTATCCCAAATCGACAACCTTCAACGAAACTCATTTTCTTTGATTCGTGTACCCTTTATCCTTAATGTCACTTACTTATCGCTTGTTATAAATAGCATTAATACGTTAACCTCAAGATAACCTCATCCCCCTGTCTACGTCGATTAACTGAAGAGGAGTTGCACAAAAGAGGTTAGAAGAGAGTGGCATGAAGTCAGGGGGAAGTGGGTCTGGGGAAGCTGCTGAGGGGTTGGTTCATCTGAGCAAACAGAGAGATGAACCTGTTTCATCTACTGAAGAAACCTTGGCTGATCTACTGAAAAAGGTTGGGGTAAGCTATGACCCAAAGAAACGCAGAGCTCCCACAACAAAAGCTCCAAATGTTACCAAGCCTTCAAAGAAAAGAAAAGCTCCATCTCCTACACCTATTGCCTCTTCAGTGCCTAGGGGTAGAGCCACAAGAAGCAGGGTAAAACACAGTGAAGCTGATCTACAAAAATCCTTTGAAGAAAGTAAGAAAAAGAAAATGGATAAGGGAAAGGGAAAGATTGCAGAATCCTCAGAGGTTGTTGAGGAAGAGGAGATGGAACTGGTCCATCAAGAAAGGGGTACAACAGTGGAGGTTCCTACACCCAAGCCTAAAAAGCCCAAGACTTCCTCCAAGAAGTCTTCTTCTGTGCCTGTGGATGCTGAACCCACACTAGCCAAGAGGACAAGATCTGCAGTGAAAGCTAAACAAATAAAAAGTTCAGATGATGATGACTAGAGTGGAGAAGAAGAAGAGAATGATTCTGAGAAGGA
>NW_017671957.1:174157-202440 GCF_001879085.1 Nicotiana attenuata | reverse complement strand
GTCTCTCAAACACTTCAACATCCTAATAGGACCAACCAGAACAACCTAGTCTCTAAGTTTCCACTCACAGATGAACTTACCTCAGAGGGGATCTTGAGTCTTCTCAGAGTTAGAAGACCCATGTCCTTCCCCCTCAGTAGCTGACTGATATGATTCTGATTCAGAGTTGGAGTCTGAATTTGGAGTTTTGTTTTCCTTCATTTGGCTTGCTTTTAACCTTTCGTTTAAAACCTTCCTCAGAGCCCCAGATGCTACAGTTTTTCGAGTGAGCATTTTCTACCTTCGTAACCTAGGTTTTGGAGATACACTAGGAGGAGTAGATGATGATGAATTTGAGGGAGACGGTGGTGAGGAGTTCAGGATTTCTTGAAGGGTTAGACATGATGGTCGATTTCTGAAAGAATTTTCGAATTTTGGAGAAGATGGCGATTGGTAGTGAAGAACAATTTTGGACGGTTTTGGAATTATGATGAAGACTGGAGAAGTGGTGTGTATTTAAAGAGATTAGACAATTGATAAGTAACGGCAGCTTTTTCAGAGGTTAAATAGAAGTCTAATCAAACTGAGACTCCAGAAATTTTAATGATCAAATTGCTTCCCTAGATATTAGGCAAAAATTACGGTTTAGAATTCTAGATGGACGGAATTGGTTCAATGCCAACGGATAGAATTTTCTAGGAATTTTGACAAGTATTGGACTTTCTGCTCATGATTGAAACGTCAATCTTTCTAGTTGTGCAGAGTATAGGAAACATACCTGAGCTTTCATATGAGCCTATACTGATGAACAAGGTTCTTCATTTAGAACTCTTTTGAACATGCCTCAAATGCCATAATAGAGAAAATTTTGTAAGAGATCAGTGAGTCATATAAACACATGTCACAGGAGTATACTAGTTAAAGTATGAAGCTGAGTAAAAATAAATCTAGATATTTACACAAGTTCAGAATTCCTAGCCAAAATTTTATTTTAGTTTTTTTCATTTTTCAATTTTTTTTCATTGTGCATTCTGAACTAGACCTATTAGGTGATATTAATCATCCCTAATTTCAAACCTGTTCCTCTCAAAGTTTTCTCTACTTAGTGCTTTAGTGAAGATGTTAGTAATTTGTTTATCAGCAACACAGAATTCAATGGAGATCAGTCCTTTCTCATAGTTATCTCTTAAGAAGTGGTGCCTAACATCTATGTGCTTAGTCCTCTTATTATGAACAGGGTTCTTTGTCATACTTATAGCACTAGTGTTATCACAAAATATAGGAATGCAGCCAACTTCAATGCCAAAATCTACCAACTGCTGTTTGATCCATAGCAATTGAGCACAATAAGAAGTAGCAGCAACATACTCAGCTTCAGCAGTAGATAAGGCCACTGAATTTTGCTTCTTAGTAGCCCATGACACAAAACATGAACCAAGGAAGTGTGCCATACCGAGGTGCTCTTCCTATCCACTAGGAAACCTGCATAATCAGCATCAGCATATCTACTAGATTGAAGTTACTACCTTTGGGGTGCCAAAGGCACAGATCAGTGGTGCCTCTCAAATATCTTAGTATCCTCTTGACAGCAGTCAAGTTGAGATTCTTTTTGGATTGGCTTGAAAACGAGCACAAAAGCCCTATAACTGAAAACAATGTCAGGTCTAACTGGCAATATGATACAAGAAGGTGAACCAATCATACCCTATACACTTTGATCACTGATGAACAGGTTCATCAATGTCTAATTTAGTGGCAGTTGCAATGTGTGTGTCTATTTCTTTTGATTCTTCCATTTAAAACTTTTTGATTAGCTCTTTTGCATACTTCAGCTGATGGATTCATGATCCATTAGGACTTTGTTTGAATGCAAGCCTAAGAAGAAGTTAAGCTCACCCATCATACTCATTTCAAAACACACTCCCCATAACTTTTGCAAAAGTCCTTACTTAGCTTATCAGTGGTGGTTCCCAAGATTATGTCAATCAACATATATTTGTACCACAAGGAGATCATTACCTTTTTCCCTTAAGAATAAGGGTACTATCAATTTTACCTCTTTTGTAACCATGTTCAAGCAGAAATTTTTGATAGTCGTTCATACCATGCTCTTTGGGGCCTGCTTGAGTCCATAGAGGCCTTGTCTAACTTGTACACATGCTCAGGACATTCCTTGCTCTCAAAACCCTGGAGGTTGTTTTCACAAACACTCTTCTTTTTCAGGTAGCCATTCAGGAAGGCACTTTTGACATCCATCGATGAAGAGTGAATTCCATGTGTGCTGCAAAGGCTATGAGGATTCTGATTGCCTCTAGTCTTGCAACTGGAGCAAAAGTCTCATCAATAATCTATGCCCTCCTCTTGGCTGTAACCTTGGACCACCATTCTTGCCTTGTTTCTTGTAACTGTTCCATCTTCATCAAGTTGTTTCTAAAAGACCCCATTTTGTACCAGTAAAACTGATCTATCTTGGGTCTTGGAACTAGTATGCCAAACTTGACTTCTCTCAAACTGATTGAGTTTAATCTTGCATTGCATTGACCCAATCTGCATGCCTGCAAAGCCTCACAACATTTTTAGGTTCAATAAAGAGATAAAAAGGCATCAAAAGCACACAGATTCTTCAGTTGTGATCTAGTTTTGACTCCAGATGTTGGATCAGTGATAATGTTCTCAATAGGATGAGAACTTTGATACTGTGAGGTTTCACAACCAACTGGTTCCTGCTAGATGCTTCTCCCTTGTTTGTTGCTGAGTAACAAGATCATGAATAGGTTGCATTTGGGAATTAGATTCACTTCTTCTTTGTTCAGTTCCCCCTATCAGGTTGCCCTGGATGAAGAACATGTTCCTTTCTTTTGGTGCAGCTTCAGCTTGAGCTGTGCCTTCCACTTAATTCTTTTACCAGCCCAATAGCTTCATCTTCATGTTCCTGTTTCATAGAAAGAATGTTAGTTTCATCAAAAACAACATGTACACTTTCTTCTACCACACATTAGTTCTTTTGTTGTCAACTTTATAAGCTTTGCTATGTGAAGAATATCCAAGGAATACTCCCTCATCACCTTCTGGGACACAAACTTACCTAGGGAGTCCTTTCCATTATTGTGCACAAAGCACTTGCATCCAAATGCCCTAAGATGGGATATATTTGGTTTCTCCCTTTAAAGTAACTCATAGGGAGTCTTCTCTACAAGAGATCTAGTCAATGCACCTATTAATGATGTAACATGCAGTATTTACAGCCTCTGCCCAGAGCTACTAGGGCATGCTTACTAGAAAGAAGCATAGTCCTATCCATGTCTTCAAGGGTCCTGGAGTAGGAGTGGAGGTAAAAGAATTCTGAAAAAGAAAAGGAGAGAGAGGGTGCATGTGGTGAAGAGAGGGGAAATGGGAAGGGAGCAGTTCTTGCTATATGAGGGGTTGCACAAGAGAGATTAGAAGAGAGTGGCATGAAGTCATGGGGAAGTGGTTCTGGGGAAGCTGCTGAAGGGTTGGTTCATCTGAGCATGCAAAGAGATGAATCTGTTTCATCTACTGAAGAAACTCTAGCTGATCTACTGAAGAAGGTGGGGGCTAGCTATGATCCAAAGAAATGCAGAACTCTCACACCAAAAGCCCCAACTGTTCCCAAGCCTTCGAAGAAAAGAAAAGCTTCATCACCAACACCTACTGCCTCTTCAGTACCTAGGGGTAGAGCCACAAGAAGCAGGGTAAAACAGAGTGAAGCTGATCTACAAAAAGCCTTAGGATAAAGCAAGAAAAAGAAAATGGAGAAGGGAAAGGGAAAGATTGCAGAATCCTCTGAGGTTGTAGAGGAAGAGGAGATGGAACTGGTCCATCAAGAAAGGGGTACAACAGTGGAGGTTCCTGCACCCAAACCTAAAAAGCCCAAGACTTCCTCCAAGAAGTCTTCTTCTGTACCTGCTGAACCCTCATTAGCCAAGAGGACAAGATCTGCAATGAAAGCTAAACAAACAAAAGTTCCAGATGATGATAGTGGAGTGGAGAAGAAGAAGAAAATGAATGTGAGAAGGAACAGGACAAGTTTGCCATCTTTGGCAGAAGAAAGATTTTAAAAGGTAGATTGTTGAGGGACCTGGTGGAACCAGGGATGATGAGATTGGTAGACTCTTTAGCTGCTCAGGGTTGGAAGGACATGGTTCTTTAGATGGATGGTAGGCTAGCCAGAAATGAGCTCATTGAGTTTATGGCTAATGCTGCTGTTAAGGATGGAGTTGTTAGTAGCTTGGCGAAGGTCAGTGCAGTTTGATGCTGAGAAACCGGGAGAGATTCTAGACATACCCTCTGAAGGGTTTAGGCAAAGGTGGCCATGCCTGGACTCCCTCCCTACTTCCCTTGAAATCACCAAGAGGTTTTGTGATTCAGAGGATGTGAATGAAGCCAGGGCTGTGCAGAAAAGTGAGATGAGGCCTGAGCACAAGGTTGTGTTTGAGTTTGTCAACAAGTGCTTATTGCCCAGACAAGAAAGAAGGCACATTGCTAACTACATGGACCTAGTTTTTATGGAGTGCCTTGAGAGAGGAAAGCAAATCAACTGGCCTGCCCTCATTGTCAAATTGCTAGACAGGTTCATAAATGGCTCCAAGGCTCATGCTACTCCATATGGCTTCATATTGACCACAGTTCTGGACAGGATAAATGTTCCTCTGAAGAAATTGGAAATGGCCTCGAGCAAGGCACACTTTGGCATCAAAACTCTTCTTGCATGTGACTATCCAGTCAATGCCATCCCAGTTGAACCTGGTTCATCTTTGAAGACAACTGCTTTTTTTCTCTTGTTCAATGCTTATTCTGACCTTGATAGTTTAAATATGTTTATTGATTACTGATGATTGCACCATGATTGCACTTGCAGTTGCCCAGTGGCCATGAGTATTTATTAAAATCTGACATTCACATTGTGTATGCAACTTTTCGATGATGCCAAAAGGGGGAAGAGATGTTGTGCTTTATATTCTAAAACAAGTGATGTTTATAACCTAATTAACCTGGTCCTTGATGATAAATGAATTTTCTAAATTTAGTGTTAATGGTTAAGCTGAGTTCTTACAGGTTTCGAATCAGTAAAACACACAGAGTTTGTCATCATCAAAAAGGGGGAATTTGTTGGCCCAGGAACATGTGAAGTTTTGAAGAATGACAAATGAACTCAGTCATGGACCAGGTCCATCGTGTAAAGCACAGTCATGCTCAACCTATACATGTGAAATGCATGTAAAGGAGATAAGTCCTACTGATTAAGCAACAATATCTCCTGATCTGATCGATAAGGTTGCATATTGGATAAGGGGAGAAAGACTTCTTATATGAAGAGAACACAATTCGGATAAAGATAGTTTTGGAGTTTGAGATCTTCAAGGACTCAACTATGATAGAAGATCAGCAACTGAGTCCCAATCAAACTCTGATTACTAACCCATTAAAAGACAGTGATTATTCTCTTTTACAGGTATTGCACATATGCAGAAGTTAAACTAAATTGAGATCAAAAGAGAAAGGCGATTTTGCAAGCAATTTATGTGAGATTTGAGTGTGCACACCTGAAGCTACTTGAACGAGATAGAAGAATCAGTTCCATAGTGTATTCCTTTTATTCTAGTTCAATTGTAGTAGGTGGTTTAAAATTGTACCTTTCAGCTTTCATAGAAGCAATTGTATTAGGTACCTAGAGTGTTCAAGTTATAAGCTAACTTGAAGTTGTCGCAACAGTTGAGGCTGTGTGCCACAACGGGATTAGAGTTAATCCTTAGGTTTACAAGAGTTTTGTAAATGCTGTTTTGGCTTAGTGATTTTAGTGGAAGTTTGGGAAAATCCTACCGAGTAGTAGGTCGTGGTTTTTTCACCTTTTGAGCCAGGTGTTTTCCACGTAAAAATCTTTGTGTTCTTTATTTTCTGTATTTATTATTCCGCAAACAGCAGTAATTGGAACACCTAGAAGAACCAGGTCCTTCTATAGTTCAGATAAGCGAAAATTGGGTACCACACAAATCACCCCCTCTTGTGTGGTATTGACGTTTAGAACATCAACTTTGAACTTATGAATTGGACCCCAAGTTTTGATTCTGCTCTATGATCATGCTCCTGGGGTGGTGGATCGAATCTGACTGGCCCAATAAAACAATGTAGTATTATGCACTTCTTAGCCTTTAGATGAGGTGTGTAATCCTGACTTTCTGGCAAGAAGAATTCCAGAATGTAAGCACCTTGTTCCTCATCCCTTGACTCCTCAAGTGGCTCGGATGACTCTATTTCTATATCATCATCCAAAAACAATATGGAAAAATGCTTGGAGTGTGGACCAATGCGCTCTACTACATGAACATTGGGATTTTCAACATCCTCAGTATCAATGACACTAGAGTCAACTAAATATGTATCCTCAATATCCTCGGTTGACTCTATTATCTCTTCTACGACATCGTCATCCTCAAAAATCTAGTTCGATTGATTGTTGGTGTTCTACTCTGGCCTTCTCCTCTAGCTCCTCCCCGTATTTTTTTAAATCCTCCAGTATAATGGCAATTTCTATAGCCAAATCATGCTCATATTGGCTACTATCCACAATGTCAACTTGTTGCGCTTTACAAGGTTCAATTAATTTATTCGTTTGAGCCTCCAAGTTGTGAATAGTTGCCTCTTGCCTTTGTATCTGCCGTGGTTTCTCATCATATTGTTCCACATGACACATTAATATATCTTTGATCTCCTTTAGGTCAGCTTCCCTAGGTTCTTTATTCCTGTTATCCTCACAAGAAAAAGTAAAACCATCATAATAAGGGGTTGGGGGAAGATAAGAATTATAAGAACAACCAAGAAAGTGACCATCTTGACCACAACACATATCGCACACATTCCACACATAAGATTGAGTTGGTGCACATAACTCGCTCTCGGGAATATTTTGATAATTTTGCCATGGGTGGTTTTCTTCATAATATGCATAAAGAGAATTAAAAGTAGAATTACCAACATCAAAACTCTCATAATTCCAAGATGCCATGTTTTTAAAATCAACAAGTAAAAAAAAAATTCAAATACAAAAAATAAAAATAAAAGTTCAAACTTGCAACCTAGCAATATGTACACCTACAACTACACCGTTAGTTCCCTGGCAACGACGCCAAAATTTGATCACACCCAACTATGACTTATAAAAAGGACAAAGCGGTTGTTGCAAATATAATCCGTTTACAAGTCCGGAGTCAAATCCCACAGAGAACTAAGGCTTAGCTACAGTTTTCAATATCGCTAAGAAACACAAGTCCAAACAGTTTTCTAATTATAAATATTATAATATTTATTTTTATCTAATTAACTAACAAATACTAGAAAGCTATAAAACTATCAATTAACAAGGATAAGGATAGGTGACAAGATTAAGGAGGACTAGAGTTATGATTTCCCCTATTGTTCGGAATCCTTTCCGCTACGTTTTCTATAAATTTGCCTAAGTCTTCTCTACCGATCATGAGCTCTCTGACTGTCGTAACTCTCTCTCGAGTAATTACAACAATATACTAGACATATTCTCCCGAATTACTCTAGCTAGCCTTAAGTACAACCCACTTAGACCGCACCCAAGGTTTCGTTATCCCTAATCCCACCTTTAAAGACTCCGTATTGATCCCTCATATACGTTAGGAGTGATGTTGTTCAACAACTACCTAAATATGCACTCTCTCCCGAGTAATGCACACTAAATAGGCACAATCGATTGAGAGCTCTTCAACCAACCACAATAATAACGTAGTTGAACAAATAGAGAAAATACTACATCAAATCTATATTAACGTAACAGGAAAATCATCCTTCAAAAGGTTCCATCAAAACCCTAGATAACAAATTAGCTATTCATAATGGTATGCAAAACTACAATACTAGAATTCATAACCAACAATGGAAAATAGGAAGAAGGAAGTGAAAAACTCGTAGAAGAATTCTCCGCCTTGCTCCTAGTATGTTCTTGCCTGCTTAGGTCGAATCTCCGGTCTTCGCGACGGCTCCGTGCTCTTCTTCGGTCTAAAGTTGTATCCAAACTCGACTTCTCTCTCGTCTGTCTAAAATATGTCAAAAGTGACGCTTTTAGGTCTATTTATATGCGTAGGACAAGACCTAAATGTGTAGGTCAAATCCTAGTCAAGTCGAGAAACAAATAAAGTCTTCAAAACTCGGACTGGACCTGGCCTTAGGCTGGCCTCGCTAGGCTAAAGCCTGGTTCAGCCTGGCCTTAGGTTGGCGAGCTAAAGCCTGGTTCAGCCTGGTGATAGGTTACAAGTACTTTGGGCATAAGTACTTTACTATATGTTTTGATGATCTAACAAACTTACCATCCAGAACCAGATAAGGAACCTGTTACACATTTACAAGACCCTAAGATCACAAAGTTCCAGGTTGGGATCCAGCGTAGGATATAACACAACTCTACAGAGTGGAAGAAATAGCTGAGGGCACATGTCCCTACTGGTTCCCGAGGAGACTATTTGAAGTCAACTCTCCAGCTGGAAAGTTGCTGCCTACACATGCTGCTGTACAGGAACAGTGCAGCAGTCAACTTTCTGTGGAAGGCTTTTTACCTACCTTGCTTACATCATTGTAAGTGATGTCACACATGTATAAATACAATCAAGGAAGGTAAAACAACTTACTTCATGAGAGAACAAGATAAGGAATCTGATACAATTAAGTTCCCTTGCATTCCGAATAACTAGTCAGATGTCTAGTCCAATTCTCAATGAAATCAGATAAGGAAACAACAGAGGGACCAGATAGGGATCAGTTTCCCTCGTCGTTGAACAGTCAACTCTACAGTTGTAAAAGCTGTTGTACTGTACCGTCTGGCAGACTGTTGCACAGTACCGTCTGGCAGCAGTACAACAGCACACCTGTAGCTTGCTAAGACTAAACTAAAGGGCACTTTATTACATCATCCTTGATGACATCACACACACATATTATCAACATGAGGAAAGGGATCTGATCACTCCAACACTTGCAAATCAAAAGAAAATATTCTCTCAAGTGCTAGCCACAACCTCTCTCAAGAACAAAGCTGCTGCAACCTCAAGGACCAGATCTAAAGATTGAAGATATCTTAAGTCCTTAGGTTTATTGAGTCTTTATTATTTGTTCTTCATTTGTAACTCCTACTTAGCTTAGTTAGAGCATTGTGTAGGAACCCCTTTGTAAAACCATAAACTTTTTGAGTTTGTGTTGTGACTAGAGTTAGTCATAAGTTGAAGTCTTTGTAACTAGTGAGTGACAAAGTGGCTTGTGGTAAGTGCATCACAAGTTAGTTGAGTTGAAGTCTTTGTAACTAGTGAGTGACAAAATGGCTTGTGGTAAATATATCAGAAGTTAGTTGAGTTGAAGTCTTTGTAACTAGTGAGTGACAAAGTGGCTAGTAGTAAGTGTATCACAAGTTAGTTGAGTTGAAGTCTTTGTAATAGAGTCATTACAAAGTGGCTTGTAATAGTGTGTTTACAAGTTAGTGAAGTTGAAAGCCTACAAGTATAGGTCGTGGTTTTTGTCCCCTTGAGTTGGGATTTTTTCACGTAAAAATCCTCTGTGTTCTTTATTTACTGCCGAGTTACCGTGGGAACTATTAGAGAACCTGATCCCCTATTCTGGTTGGTTTTACAGTCTGTTGCTTACAGTGGGAACTGATAGAGAATCTGGTTCTCTATACAGTCTGGTGGATGCTTAGTTTCTATCAATTGGTATCAGACCAGGTTCTTTCTAAAAAGTTAACACCTAGAAAGGATCTACATGGATGCTCTACTAGACTTTGAGGAAGGTCGATCAACCTACATGCCACCAAGATTTCAGAAAATGGTTTGTAGAAATGGAGGCTTTCCCAAGAAGGGTAGCTCTAGCAGAAACACTAAAGGATACGATTGTTGTCACAAGTGCAGAAAATCGGGACATTTTATCAAAGATTGTCCTCTCCACAATCAGGTTCATTACAAACACAATGCTGGCAAGGTGGGTAAGAGGAACTTGGTCGCCGACAGAAAGTTCAAGTGAAGAGATGTCGCTGATAATATTGTAAAGCAAGCTCTAGCTGCCTGGGAGATTCCTCCAATGAATCTGAGGGTGATAATAAAAAGGAAGACACCTCCATGATGTCTGTTGAAAGCAAAGCTGCAAAATATGATTCCATATTTGCATTGATGGCAAAATCTGATTAGGATGAAGAAGACGATGATGGCGAGGTAAACTTTCTGGACGTACAAAGAAATTTGAAGTTTTATTCTAAAAAGAAGCTGGTATCTTTGGCTAATGTTTTACCCAAGTGGACCTGGTCCTCTGATGCTATCACTGCCTTGTACACAAACAATGGGGTAAACAGGCAGGGAATCGGGTTCCAAAGGGAAAAGACTCCCTACAACCCTCATAACAAGTACGTTACTGTACCTGACAATTAGCTTTGCACTCACTGTGGTAACACTGGGCACTTTAAAGAAATTGTAAGGCAAGATTTCAATCTCAACAAAAAAACAAAGTTTTTGCTGAAAAAGTAACTGCTGTTAGGGAACCCGGTCCTTCACATAAAAAATGTATAATGCCTGCTTGGACCAAAAGAGCCCTCATTCACCCCTTTCCTCATTACAAGGGACCCAAACTTGTTTGGGTTCCTAAGTCTAACCCTCGATTTCCTTGTGCAGGGAATAGTGAAGGGGAGCAGTCAACAGTGGTACATGGATAGCGACTGCTCGAAGCTCATGATTGGAAGTACAAATGATTTTCTTTCACTGAAGGCCCTGCAAGGAGGGAGTGTATCCTTTGAAAATGGCAAGAAGGGATACATTCTGGGAGTTGGAAGGATCGGGAAGTCTCTTTCCTACTCTATTGAACATGCGTACTTCGTGAAAGGGTTGAAGTATAGCTTGCTGGGTATTTCCCAAATCTATGACAAGGGGATCTTAGCTGTATGAGTGCTGTTAATGATAACGCTGAGCTATGGCATAGAAGGCTGGGTCATGCAAGTTTCACGCTGCTGAACAAATTAGTCAAGAAGGACCTGGTTCGTGGTCTGCTCAAGTCAAGCTTCAAGGATCACAGGGTGTGTGATGCATGTGTAAAAGGAAAGCAAGTCAGATCCTTTTTCAAGCCCAAAAGGAAGTTAGCACCTCAAGGCCACTTGATCTCCTCCATATGGATCTATAAGGGTGCCAAGTAGAGGAGGAAAGAGGTACATATTTTCGTCATTGAGGATGACTACTCTAGATTTACATGGACCCTGTTCCTCAGAACTATAGAAGAGCTCCGTCAATATGAGAGGAACGGTATGTGGAACCTGGTTCCACAACCTGCTGATAGAACTGTTATAGGAACCAGAAACTAGGAAGAAACCTGCTTATTGTGCAGATCTATGTTGATGATATCATCTTTGGAGCAAAAATTGACTCTCTATGAGAAGAATTTGCAAAACTCATGGGAAGTGAGTTAGAAATGAGTATGATGGGGGAACTGCATTTCTTCTTAGATTTACAAGTGAAGCAAACTCCCAAGGGGACAATGATAAGACAACAGAAGTACATCAAGAAGCTGTTGAAGAGATTTGACATGGAGACATCAAAAATCATTGACACTCCCATCGCCACAGCTACTCGTCCAGACATGGATGAACCTGGTTCCCCTATAAATCAGACCATGTATAGAGGTATCATAGGGTCACTTATGTAGCAGACCAGATATTGTTTTTAGTGTGGGTCTGTGTGCCGGGTTTTAATCCAATCCAAAGGAATCTCATTTGAAAGCTGCCAAGAGAATCCTAAGATATCTCAAAGGGATGCAGGACCTGGTTCTCTACTATCCCTCGGGAGATAACTTTGACTTGGTTGGATATGCTGATGCTGATTATGTTGAATATCTGGTGGATAGAAATAACACATCTGGAACGACACATTTCCTGGGGTCATGCTTGATCTAATGGGGTACAAAAAGACAAACTGTGTGGCTCTTCCTACTGCTGAAGCTGAATACGTGGTTGTTGCTTCTTGTTGTGCTCAACTATTATAGATCAAGCAACATCTTGAAGACTTTGGTGTATTTATAGCTTGAACCCGGTACAACACAAGAGGACAAAGTGCATTGACGTGCACATCACTTTTTGAGGGATAATGTTGAAAATGTTCCGATTTGTATGAAGTTCTGGAAGACGGAGGACCAGGTAGTAGACATCTTCACCAAGGCGCTGAGCAGTGAGCACTTTGAAAGAAATCGTCTGGAGTTGGGGTTGATCAAGCTTAACAGAGGGACCTGGTCCCTTGATGATTGGCTATGTTAAGAAGGAAAGGTACAATGCTAAAAAAGTGTTTTTCGGCAACATATAACTCAAATCTTTACTGTTATAGGTATACACATACGGCAATTTCAGGACAAAAACAAGTAAGAGTGACATTGCACTTCTAGAAGTCTTTGCTCAGATTTTCAAAAAACTGTCAAGGAACTTGGTTCCTGCGACTCAGGTTAGTGGTTTCTTCAATACTTATATGCCTTTTTAAGCTGCTGAAGTGTCATATCATTAACTTATTCCCGCCTTTATCCTGTCTCTCCCCTGATTTTTGAAGTCCAAAATGTTAAACCTCTTCTGAACTGACCGTTGCCCAAAAAAAAACCACTTCTCTATCTTACACCCAACCAAAACCGATTCCTTTCTTCAAAACCAAAATCAACCTTGTCTCAAAAGAATCCTTCCCTCCAAATATGCCAGAAGTGAACCCAACTCTGTCACTTTCCAAAATCCTAACTCCATCTGAATCAAAACCCCAAGAAGTCTTTGGTAGATTTTGATGGAAGTTTAATAGAAAGGGAACATGGTAGATCTAATATTCTAAAGCATGAGGCTGAAATAGTTGCTGGATTTGTGGAAGTCTTGAAGGATGGAGAAATTGGTAAATATGAGAACTGAATGAGGGACCTGATCCCTCAAGTCCTTCTCAGGAAGTCAATTTAATGATGATCTTTTTCTTTTTGAGTTTTGTGTTTAAACGAACCTCCGATCCAGTAAAAAGGATTGATGAAAAGTAGGCTGATTGATGATCAAGTGGTGTGACCTGCTGATGTTATTGTGGAAGAGAGAATGAAGTGTAAAAAAAATGGAGAAAAGTAAGTTGGCTAAGAAAGATGCAGCAGATGATAAGGGTAAACAGATTGAGAAGAAGAAGAGGGAGACATGGCCGCTCAGGGATAGAAAGGGTAGTGTAAGTGAAGAACCTGATTCCTTATAGAAGAAAAAGGTTGAGTCATCAGGTTTGGAGAGGTAGAAGACTCTGAGGTCTCAAAAAGTGCTGTTAGGCAGAGTGTTGACTCTGATATTGCTGAAAATGGAGGAACTTCTTGACATTGTTGAGTTCCAAAAATAGAATTACCTCTTTGTTCCTCCAAGTCCCAACGTTTATGAACAGGAAATAAAAATTTCTATGTTTTATGTGATACTCTGATGCTATATGTGCATGGGACTGAGTTTGTTCTTGATGAGAAGAAGCTTGGGAGATTCTTGGTGATCTGATTGATGGTCAACCTACTCAGATAGGTTGAGAACCTGGTCCTCGTGGACCCTTGGCAGAATAGAATGCTAAGTTGAAGGGTGAGAATGAAAGATTGAGGAAACAGGTGGAGGAACTGAGAGAGAGGAGATGATTATTGATCAAAGGAGAGTGAATGAACGAATGGACAAGCTCATCAAGGCCTTAGCCCATTACTTTTCCTCCTGCCTAGTGATCCATGTCTTTCACTCCTTCCAAATTCCCTTGAATTCTTATCTTCTTTTGATTCCTATATTTGATGACATTGGTACTTTAGTTGTTTAAATTGTCATATTATGTATTGTTGAACCTACTGTGCTTTTATTATAATTACTCTACTATGGGCAATCACTCTATTTTGTGCAATGACTTTCACTTGTTGTTCTTGTTATTGTTTATGCTGTGTTGTCCAAGTGGCATGAGTTAATATTGCTGAACTTCTTTTTGGCTGTGCTTCTTCTGTTATTCTTTTCGATGATGCCAAAAGGGGGAAGTTATATAGGTGTCAAGATGGGGGAGGAACCAAATCAAATTGTTATGTTGTGTTGTGCATGAAAGATAGTGTTGTGCATGAAAGATAGCTCTGCTTCGCAGGGGGAACGTTGATGATAATATGTTTATTATAGGTCTGATCCGTGGGGAAACATGTGAGGAATCTGGTTCTCAAGTGTTATATTTATTTTGGGTTTGTCATCATCAAAAAAGGGGAAATTGATAAGTTATGGTATTTTGAGTTTTGATGATTTTCCAAACAGTCTTGAGGAGCCAGTTGTGATCAGTTCCTTAGGTTTGGTTCTTAGGAGGGATATGGCTATTTCGTAAGGGGGAACAATGTGGAGATCCGGTTCTCAGGGGGAATATCAATTCTAAGTTTGTCATCATCAAAAAGGAGGAAATTGATAGGTTACAAGTTCTTTGGGCATAAGTACTTTACTTTATGTTTTGATGATCTAACAAACTTACCATCCAGAACCAGATAAGGAACCTGTTACACATTTGCAAGACCTTAAGATCACAAAGTTTCATGTTGGGATCCAGCGTAGGATATAACATAACTCTTCAGAGTGGAAGAAACAGCTGAGGGAACATGTCCTTACCGATTCCCGAAGAGACTGTATGAAGTCAACTCTCCAGTTGAAAAGTTGCTGCCTGCATACGCTACTGTACAGGAACAGTGCAACATTCAACTTTCTGTGGAAGGCTTTTTACCTACCCTGCTTACATCATTGTAAGTGATGTCACACATGTATAAATACAATCAAGAAAGGTAAAACAACTTACTTCATGAGAGAAAAAGATAAGGAATCTGATACAATTAAGTTCCCTTGCATTCCGAATAACTAGTCAGATGTCTGGTCCAATTCTCAATGAAATAAGATAAGGAAACAGCAGAGGGACCAGATAGGGATCAATTTCTCTCGTCGTTGTACAGTCAACTCTACAGCTGTAAAAGCTGTTGCACTGTACCGTCTGGCAGCAGTACAACAGCACAGCTGTAGCTTGCTAAAACCAAACTAAAGGGCACTTTATTACATCATCCTTGATGACATCACACACACATATTATCAACATGAGGCAAGGGGTCTGATCACTCCAACACTTGCAAATCAAAAAGAAAATATTCTCTCAAGTGCTAGCCACAACCTCTCTCAAGAACAAAGCTGCTGCAACCTCAAGACCAGATCCAAAGATTGAAGATATCTTAAGTCCTTAGGTTTGTTGAGTCTTTGTTATTTGTTCTTCATTTGTAACTTCTACTTAGCTTAGTTAGAAGCATTGTGTAGGAACCCCTTTGTAAAACCATAAACTTTCTAAGTTTGTGTTGTGACTAGAGTTAGTCATAACTTGAAGTCTTTGTAACTAGTGAGTGACAAAGTGGCTTGTGGTTAGTGCATCACAAGTTAGTTTAGTTGAAGTCTTTGTAACTAGTGAGTGACAAAGTGGCTTGTGGTAAGTGTATCACAAGTTCGTTAAGTTGAAGTCTTTGTAATAGAGTCATTACAAAGTGGCTTGTAATAGTGTGTTTACAAGTTAGTGAAGTTGAAATCCTACAAGTGTAGGTCGTGGTTTTTGTCCCCTTGAGTTGGGATTTTTCCACCTAAAAATCCTCTGTGTTCTTTATTTACTGTCGAGTTACCGTGGGAACAATTAGAGAACCTGATCCCCTATTCTGGTTGGTTTTACAGTCAGTGGGAACTGATAGAGAATCTGGCTCTCTATACAGTCTGGTGGAAGCTTAGTTTCTATCAATTGGCATTAGGCTGGCCTCACCAGGCTAAAGCCTGGTTGAGCTGGCTTTTGCCTAGCCTCTCTTTTTCACTGTTCTCGCGCACACTTTCAACGTTTAAATATTCCTTTTGCTCTACTTTCATCTCCAATTCACCTACACATATAATTGAGTCCATTACGCGCAAATAAAGTGTAATTTATCATTAAAGCATATAAAATGCAAGGCACATAATGTACGAAACTATAAAATTATAGCCACACATCATAATTATATAAACCAAAATTAATGACCTCTATTTTTTGTGTAATTATCAATTTATAAGCTATTTAATTATCACATATACACTTCTACGTAATGCAATTATCAATTTACAATCTAATCGCACCTAACATTACTTAAGGATACTAGCTAATTAATTAATAATATTAATTAACAATGCAACTAATATATTTGTACTTACTTTAGTTATCAATTTAAGATAATTAAATAATCACTAAGTTTTTTTACGTATTCCATTAATAAACTTCTACTTAGTGTATAATTAACATGTATAGGCTAGTGAACCGCTAACATTACTTAAGGATATATCCTTAGTGCGTACACTTCTACTTAGTGTAATTATCAATATCTACAAGTTAATTGTAACTATTACACTTCTATACTTAATGTAATTATCAAAGAATTGCCTAATAAATTATTAATTAACGACATTGCTAATATAGTTTTACTTACTTTAGCTTCAATTTAAGATAATTAAAAAATCACCAATATTTGTCACGTATACCATTAATAAACTTCTACCTAGTGTGTAATTATCAATGTATAGGCTAGTGAATCACTAACATTACTTAAGGATATATTCTTAGTACACTTCTACTTAGTGTAATTAACAATCTATAAGCTAATTATAACTATTACACTTCTGCTTAGTATAACTATCAATAAATAGGCTAATCAATTATTAACATTACTTAACGATACCACTAATAAACCTATACTTACTTTAATTATCAATTTAAAGATAAACGATCACTAACATTTCTCACAAATAGCATTAACACACTTTCATTTAGTGTATACTTATCAATGTATAGGCTAATCAATCACTAACATTACTTATATAAGGATGCCATTAGTTCACTAATACTTAGTGCTATTATCAATGTATACAGGCTAATCAATCACCAACGTTACTTACAAATATATTATTAATACACTTAGGGGTCGTTTGGTTTAAATACTACTTATGCTGGGATAAGTTATACTGGGATTAGTTATGCTGTGATTATTTTTTTATCCATTGTTTGGTATGTTGTATTAAAAATGACAATTGCATAATTTCTGAGAAGAAGGTATAAGTTATCCTGGTTCTAATTACCACACCCTCTATAAGGTATAAGTTATCCCGGTGTTAATTATAATCCCGGGATAACTTATACCTAGTTTACTAACCAAACAAAGTATTAAGGTGGTATTAAATTTTTATACCAACACTCTACCTTCTTATACCTCATACCAAATGACCCTTTATACTTCGTGTAATTATCAATCTACAAGCTAAATACAACTAGTACACTTCTACTTAAAGACACCGTTAATACACTCCTGCTTACAATTGTAACGACCTGACCGGTCATTTTGAGCCCTAGCGCGCCGTTCAGCAGTTCGAGGCCATGAGCATCTTCAATTCAGGCATTATAACTTGTACGTGTGGTCGGAATTAAATTTCGGGAAGTTCGGAGTTGACTTGGAAAGGAAATTCTCATTTCAGAAGCTTTAAATTTAGAGAATTGACTAGGATTGGATTTCAGAGTAAACAACCTCAGAATCGGGATCTGAAGGGTCCAGCAGGTTCGTATGATGATTTTGGACTTGTGCGTATGCCCGGATCAGGTTTTGGGTGACCCGGGAGCATTTTGGCGCCTATTGCGGAAGTTAGCATTTTGGAAGAAATTTTATAAGTTTGGGTTGAAGTGCATTTTAGTGTTATCGATATCCTTTTGGGATTCTGAGTCTGGGAGTAGCTCCGTATGGTGATTCTGGAGTTGGGAGCGCGATCAGAATTGAATTCGGATGTCCGTGGAGCATTTTGGAGCCATTTGGCTAAGGATAGAAATTTGAAGGTTTTTGAGAGGTTTGACCGGAGGTGGACTTTTTGATATCGGGGTCGGAATCCGATTCTGAAAGTTGGATTAGGTCCTTAATGACAAATATGACTTGTGTGCAAAATTTGAAGTCAATCGGACGTGATTTGATAGGTTTAAACATCGGAAGTAGAAGTTTGAAATTCTAAAGTTCATAAAGCTTGGATTGGAGGTCGATTCGTGGTTTTAGCGTTGTTTGACATGATTTGAGGCCTCGAGCAAGTTCGCAATGTGTTTTGGGACTGGTTGGTATTATTGGCTGAGGTCCCGGGGCCTCGGGTGGATTCCGGGTGGTTAACGGATCGAATTGGATTTTTGGAAAAGGCTGAAGTTGCTGGTATAACCGCACCTACGAGACTAGGGCCGCAGGTGCGAAGCCGCAGAAGCGGCCAGAAAAGCCGCAGATGCGGTTTTGGGTTGGAGGTTAAGGAACCGCAGATGCGGTCATGTTGCCGCAGAAGCGGGACAGCACCTGCGGTAGTCGAGTCGCATAAGCAGAAATGGGCGGCTAGGCTGGGACCACAGATGCGATCATTCTGCCGCAGATGTGGGACCGCACCTGCGGTGGACGAGGCGCAGAAGCGGTAGGTTGGCTCGCACCTGCGGAACCGCAGAAGCGGTCAAGGGACCGCAGGTGCAGAAGTGCTGGAGGCAGAATAGTTCTTTTAAAATAGGGATTTGGCCATTTTCTCTCGTATTTTCTTGGCTTGGGCGATTCTTGGAGAGTTTCAAGAGGGGATTTTCATCATCAATGATAAGGTAAGCTAATCCCATCCATCTTGAGTTAAATATATCGATTATGTATGGATTTTAGCATGTAAATTGGTAGAAATTTGGGGTTTTTGTAGAAAGACCTAGAAATTTATATTCTTGGAAATTGACCGCGATTTTGGGTATGGAATTTAGAGAAAATTATATATTTTGAGTTCGTGAGGCTTTGGGTAAACTTATTCTTCGAAAATTTTGGAAATCCGTGCACGTGGGCCCGAGGGCGTTTTTGTCAACTTTCCGGTCGGGGTTAGGAATTGTTATAAATTGGATTAATATGAGTAGTTTATCATATATTAATGGATTTGCATAACTATTGGCTAGTTTTGGAGCGTTGTGCATCAATTTGAGTTTTCGGAAGGGCGTGGAAGGCCAGTTATGGATCTTCGGAGCGAGGTGAGTCTCCTTTCTAACCTTGTAAGAGGGAATTATCCCCATAGGTGAAATAATTGATTATGTGCTCCTATTTGTGGGGGTTACGTATGCACGAGGTGACGAGAGTCCGTGCGTAGCTACTAATATGTGTGAATCCGGGTAGTCTAGGACCCAAAAAGCATGCTATACTTGGAATATTTGTGACCTTATTGACAATTGAAGTTCTTAAATCCTATCGAATTGGTAAATGAATTCCTAAGAAGATTAAACTCCAGTTTCTTGAATTGTTAAAAGAGAATTTGGCTTTTTCCTTGGATAATTGTTCCCTGATAAATTCAGGATTGACTGATTGTCGTGTTTATTTATATTTGACCGCTTCGCATGTATGATTCGCGAGCGGGATAATTGATGCATCTGTGGTTCGGGCCACTCGACCCTCAGCAATGCACATTTTAAATATTGTTGGATCGGGCCGTACGACCTCGGCATGAGTTGCGCATGCTTGTATTGCTTGCTTTGATATTTGTTGATACTAATATCTGCTCTCTCGACTTGAGAAAATTTGTTAATTAATGGATTATGAATCTGGAGACTCTTAATAAAGAGGAACTTTTACCTGTTTAGTAATTTACTTGAATCTACTGTTGTTTTTAATAAATCTGTGAGTCATCCATTAATAATAATATTACTGGACCTTTAGTAAGTGTCGAAGTTGCCATCTCGTCTCTGCTTCTTCGAGATTAGGCGGGATACTTACTGAGTACACGTTGTTTTTGTACTCATACTACACTTCTGTGGATTTTTGTTGCACAGGCACATGCGCCACTAATGGCTTAGCAGGCGTAGCAGCATGGTTGACACGGAGACTAGGTGAGCTGTATTTCCTCGAGGCGACCCGCAGCTAGTATAGTCTCTCTCAGGATTCTATTAGTTTTCTGTCCAATTGTATTCCGGACAGCTGTTGTACTTTATTCGATTTTTTTCTTAGAAATTGCTCATGCACTTGTAACACCGGGTTCTGGGATGGTTATGGAGCATTTTGTATTAATTACTTATTATTTAATTTGACTTGAAGAAATTATCTTCTTAAATTGGTAAATTTGAAGAAAAGTCATAGTTTTCAAGAGTATTAAAATGAGAATTTAATTAAGTATTTTGGGTTGGCTTGCCTGACAGTGGTGTCCGGCGCCATCACGATCTTTAGTGGAATTTGGGTCGTGACAACATGGTATCAGAGCACTAGGTTCCTAGGGCCTCACGAGTCATGAGCAAGTCTAGTAGAGTCTCGCGGATCGGTATGGAGACGTCTGTACTTATCTTCGGGAGGCTGCAGGACTGTTAGGAGTACTTCCCTTCTTGATTCCTCATCGTGCGATTTGATTCCTGGAGGCTTGTGGCCCTGTTTCCTTCCTACTCAATCCTACGCGATGCGAACCGCCTGTTATAAATCGAGAATTGATGAATTGTAATGGTACTACCGATGTGGTGCGGGATGTTTCTCCCTGCATAGTTGTCTAGGCTATTATCGTCGCCTTATGAAAGGATATTCTGTCGTTTTGGCTCTATAGCGGTGCTTCTAAGAGATCTGAGGCTAGGCACAAGTTGCCATGATGCTATGAACGATTGTTCCGCGGTATTGATATGATGGTAGGACGTTTGCCTATGTGTCAGGGCAGTGAATGACTTGAAGGTAGGGTTACTCAGTGCATGATCTAGGAATTCGGTATTTTATTCTCGGCAGGGGAAAGGAAATCGGACTGAGAATGGTCAAATGTGGGCTGGTGGAGTAGCGAGACTTGGTATTTGCGAGCGTGGTGGAGTTTTCTTCTATGATGAGGTGTCATTGTCCTAATTGAACGTACTAAGTTCGCCGGTGTTATGATCTTCTACAATTCGCCTTTGGGGTAAGATATTGTGAAGCAGTATTGAAGATACGGCTCTTAAATATCGCGGGGTGCGGTAGTGCAGGATTGAATCAGTGTTCCTAGTGTCGACGGTTAGAGGAAGATGATCTTCGGAAAGGTTTAAAGTTAGTAGCAATTGTGGGTTCAAGTGCCACGAAGATAGATTTTATTTAAGGCAACAACTGAGCAACAAAGGATGAGGACGGACATGTGGGGAGCGTCAGGCGGTAGTTAAAATTATAAGAAGCAAAGGTCGAGTAGTCGACTAAAGATATGAGTTTTGCCAAAGTGGGAGAGTTTGGGGTGATTTGGGAATTTTTGTGATTGATGATTTGGGCCTACGGATTTATTTGAAGTGTGGGCTATTACGCGGCAGGAGATCCGATATAATGGAAATGAGCTACTAGTAATGGAGAAGGATACAACCTAACTTTGAATGGGAAGGATGTTGCCCCGCACTTAATTGATGTCCTCGACGGGTGAATGGACTCGTGCAGCTAGAGAGTGAGCTTGGACTCAGGATGGGTCATTAATGTCGTGGTGTTTGCACCCCGTGTAGCGGTGTTGGAAGACGTCAGCACGTAGATCCCACAGGCGGGATATCTCCAGTGAGCAGGACGGCGGTTGCATGGTTGGTGAAGTTTCTACAAAGGGTTCTATTGGCTATACAGCAAGGAGATAGGTCGTGTGAACGTGGTTGATGATTCAGAGTATAAAAAAGGGGTTTTACCGAAAGATTCCGAGAATTTCGTCGGTTGATTGCGCAAGGTTATGTCAATAAGAAATAAAGGATCCTGGTGGAGTCCAGAGTTGTGTAATATTAGCTTCAAGCTAAGTGGGAGAGTCCCACCGCCTATGATTAGGGTTGCATGGTTAACTACTTGCGAGGTTTCTGGTTATTAGCATATTGATGGGTCATTTCAGCTACGGAAAGGACATAAGCGGTGATTTGAGCAAAGGAATTATTTAAGGTGTGGTATGGTTGGCCTTATTGGCCCATGTTCAGACTTGGGGAAGGATTCAGGATTTATGCCTTGTATAGATGTGGATTTCAAGGGAAGTGATTCTGCCGGGTGCTTCGTCGAGAGGGTATTCATGTGCTAGAAGATTTATGGAGTTGATTATATTCGGGACCAAGCCAGAGCGGGTGGCTCTCAACAACGGTCCTAGTGGATTCAAAGGGGTAAAGTGTGGTGCCTAATGGCTTCGAGCCTATAGATACAGTAAAGAATCAAGCCTTGTAGCAGCTTATGAGGAGGTGCCCAGAAGATTTTATGATGTTTTGACCTGCATGGTAGCAATTGTGAGGCATGAAATGGTTCGTGGTATTTAAGACAGCATGGTCTCGTGAGTCAAGGTCACTCGAGATGAGTGCGGATGTAGTATGCTATGTGTTAAATGGAGTTATTATTTCTAAGGCAATCAAGGATAAATTGGAAGAAGATAGATTGATTAGCCATAGTTGAATTGGCATATTAGTGGCAGTGATCAGTTCCTTCAGTGCGATCAAGTTAAGCAAGTGATTTGTGGCGGTACATGTGAGGCTTGCCGTAATTGATGTTATTCAGAAGTATTCAATTGTTATGTCCTGTCATGTGTAGGCGGGTCCCGGAAGGGCTATGGTAGCTTAAGATCACTACTTAGAGATTTGGCGTATTCTACGGTTACGAGAATTCACCTGTGTGTCGCAATGGTTCTCCTGAAGTGAGTTAAGTGAAAAGTTTTTATATGATGAAGTGTTAAACTATTAGTAGTTCCGGAGTTATGATAAAAATCGTGTCCGATCGTATTTTGGCGTGTTGGGCGCAGTGAGTGGTATGGAATTTGAAGTGAGGATCAAGGTTACGGTTCGGTGTTGACGAGAATGTTACGAGCTCGGATGAGTAGGGAAGTAGTTTCGATGTTTAAAGTAAGTTGGTATGTCTTCAGCGTCACCTGTGATCGGTGTTGGTGAAAAAAGGGCTTTGCATCCTGGTTAAGAATTCTTGATCTCTTTCTAGCGTTAGCGCGACCGGTGAGTTCGATGTACAGATATGTTATCTACTACGGAAGGTTGTGGGAGCGTTCCCACGGAAAGGTTGTATTAGTGTGGCATGTAGTCATTTGATCGATTGAAGAGTTAAATCAAGTATGAAATTTTAGTGATGTCGTTAAATTAAGAATTTATGCCTGGAGGGCACACGATTATTTAGGTTCTGGACTGTGGAGGATTACTCCGGTTATGATGGTTGTCCTTATGCGTTATGAGGAGCAAGGGGAGTATTTATGGACCTTTGAAAGGTTATTAGCCTAGTTCGGTGCGATCAGAACCAGCTTGAGATCTGTGGAGGGATTTAAATGTGAATACGGGCTCTATATCAGGCCAGATGTGTCCATTTCAGTAATGCGCTCCTTATGGAAGGGCGGTCAGGGTGTTATTCCGTCGTCAGTTATTTCATGTAATAATATATTACGCCGTGTGAGTTGTGAGACGGCTTGGGAAATTGCTTATGTGTTAAGGTTCCGCGTAGAGATGATGTTGTATGAGCAAAATGGCTCTTGAGATTTAGATTGTATATCGCACCTCAGTTGTGCTCGAGTTTGTAGCTTATGGCACTACATGTCCCACAGGGATGGTATTATGCACTTAGCGTGCTTGTGACCGATATTCGGTATCTTGTTGTAATGAGCAATTCAGCTCGATGTGCTCCTTATGTGAGTTTTATGTGCGGATCGGGTTGCACGCCGCAATAATGAGATGATAATTATAGTCCCCTATATTCTTTGTTTATCCATTTTCTGAGGAAAAGTTCATATTAGTTGCGTGATTTGAGTAGTCCCTTCCAGAGTTCATTTTCCTTATGTGTCGCGTTCGAGATGGTAGCCTATTGGCACGTTGTGGCATCACATGAGACTTTTGGTCATGTCAGGGGTGACTTGCTGCCTGAGCAGCTCGTACAGAGTAAGATAAGGTTACTGGATCTAGGATCAGTGCGATCAGATTATATGAAGTACATTAAGGAGCTAAGGCCATTATTTGGTACAAGATGAGGTGATGGTTCCTGACAGGAGTATAGACCCAATGAATTGTTGGTTCGGCAGTTGGTTATGGATTTCTACACACCTCTTCCGTCTTGGCGGTATTGTAAGAGTTAGAGCAAGACCTACGTAGGTCATGAGGTGCAATGGGAGCATCAGATTCGTGGAATTTCGATTTATTCGATCAGAGAATGCTATTGTGGTCCTCTGAGTAAAGTGGTGCAAGATACGAATTCAGCTAAGGCATGCAGTCATGTTTTGGTGCTGTGTGTAGTTATTGATACGGTGAGCGTATGTTGGAACATGCCTGGTAGAGAATTCCGGATGATGGAATTGGGCTCTAAGGCTTATTTTCTTAAGTGAAAAAGGATATCGTCAGATTGACCGAGCTAGGGCACCCAGCTGAGTTGTGGTAGCACGGGTAGGTGCTCGAGGTGTTAAACAGTGCTTCCGAACAACCCCAGCACAATTCCTAGCACGTTCGAGGACGAACGTATGTTTAAGTGGCAGAGGATGTAACGGCCCGACCAGTTGTTTTGAGCCCTAGCGCGCCGTTCAACAGTTCGAGGCCATGAGCAGCTTCAATTCAGGCATTATGACTTGTACGCGTGGTCGGAATTAAATTTTGGAAAGTTCGGAGTTGACTTGGAAAGGAAATTCTCATTTCGGAAGCTTTAAATTAAGAGAATTGACTAGGATTGGATTTCAGAGTAAACGACCTCGGAATCGGGATTTAAAGGTTCCAGCAGGTTCGTATGATGATTTCGGACTTGTGCGTACGCCCGGATCAGGTTTTGGGTGACCCGGGAGCATTTTGGCGCATATTGTGGAAGTTAGCATTTTGGAAGAAATTTTATAAGTTTGGGTTGAAGTGCATTTTAGTGTTATCGATATCCGTTTGGGATTCCGAGTCTGGGAGTAGCTCCGTATGGTGGTTCTGGAGTTGGGAGCGCGATCAGAAGTGAATTCGGATGTCCGTGGAGCATTTTGGAGCCATTTGGCTAAGGATAGAAATTTGAAGGTTTTTGAGAGGTTTGACCGGAGGTGGACTTTTTGATATCGGGGTCGGAATTCGATTCCGGAAGTTGGAGTAGGTCCGTAATGTCGAATATGACTTGTGTGCAAAATTTGAAGTCAATCAGACGTGATTGATAGGTTTAAACATCGGAAGTAGAAGTTTGAAATTCTAAAGTTCATAAAGCTTGGATTGGAGGTCGATTCGTGGTTTTAGCGTTGTTTGACATGATTTGAGGCCTCGAGCAAGTCCGTAATGTGTTTTGGGACTGGTTGGTATGATTGGTTGGGGTCCCGGGGGCCTCGGGTGGATTCCGGGTGGTTAACAGATCGAATTGGATTTTTGGAAAAGGGCTGAAGTTGCTGGTTGCTGGTATAACCGCACCTGCGAGACTAGGGCCGCGGGTGCGGAGCCGCAGGAGCGGCCAGAAGAGCCGCAGATGCGGTTTTGGGCTGGAAGTTAAGGAACCGCAGATGCGATCATGTAGCCGCAGAAGCGGGACCGCACCTGCGGAAGTCGAGTCGCAGAAGCATAAATGGGCGGCTAGGCTGGGACCGCAGATCCGGTCATTCTGCCGCAGATGCGGGACCGCACCTGCGGTGGACGAGGCGCAGAAGTGGAAAAGGGGAGCTTGGAGGAAACCGCAGAAGCAGTAGGTGTTGATACCCAATTTTTCCCTAAGTATTTTTTCGTGCAAATACTTTCAAAATAGCATATATAAGTATGCCCAAGTGTTTTAGTATTTTTCCTAATCTTTAAAGGATTTCTAAATCAATTTTTAAATCAATTTTGTTGCCCATTTTAGTAGTACAAAAACCAATAATTATTCCCAAAATTTTCATTTTGGTGAATAACTTATGTTACTCTCATATTTATACCAAAATATAGCTAAGGTAATTTTTATACATTTTTTTACAATTTATTTAGTATTTTAAAGGATAAATTACACGTAATTGCAATTTTAGCCTATTTTAAGAATTAATAGCATTCTATAATTATGAAATTGGTTCCAATATTTTTAAATTAATATTTATATATTATTAACTGATCCAGTACTTCTAATTTGCTTTCAAAATCATTTTTACTATTTTTTATAAAATAAAAGGTGGAAAACTGGCTATTTAAAATTTGGCCTCATTTCGTTTCAATTGCAGCCCCATTACATTTCGATTATAGCCACATTGACCCCCCCTAATTGACCCAATTTTGAATCCCAACCGGACCAACCCAATTCCATACCCTTAACTCGTTTTAATTACCTGCCCCAAACCCCTTTTAATCCAGGCCGTTGATTAATCTGATCAACGGCCACGATCTCCCCTTACCATTTTAATTCACCCAAACCCCCAACCCTAACTCATTTCACTCTATCAGCCGCCCCTGAATTCCTTTCCTCTCCCAAACTTTCTCAAACTCTCTCGAAGGTTCTTTAAACCCTAATCGTCTTCTACCATGTTCAACCTCAACCTCACCGGAATCCATGGCCTCTCAGGCCATGGATGGCATATACTCACCTCCCTCTGCTCTTGAACGCTTGGTGTTTAAAGTTTCGAGGTCTGACCTCGATGGTGTCCGTTCAGATCTCCTCCGATTCAAGGTTCCATGGCCTCTCCGGCTTTGCTCCGGCGTATCCAAAGCATTTCGTGCCTGGTTCTAACTCATCCGACTTAGATCGGACCTTTCCAAGCCTTTCTCGCTTTAGGGTTCCTCTGAAACCCTAGCTATTCGAGGTCTTCTCTGTTTGTTTTCTTAAATTGGTTCTATATTTGTGCTCTACTTGAGTTCTTAAACATTTTCCCCAATTTTTTTTTCTTTCAAAAATTACTTCTCTTCGATTTAGGGTTTCTGGAAAAACTCAAACTGTTCTCCGACTTTTCTTCTCCTTTGTGTATATTTGTCACGCATGTGCTTCTACTGCTTTCTTATGTTTTTCTACTATATATGTTCTTCTGTGCCTTGTCTTTCTACTGTGTTTATACACCATGCTTAAATGTTCGTCCTACTGTGTTTTTCCTATATGTCTTGTTGATATATTTTTTTGGTATTTTGTGTTCTCCTACTGTATGTATCTCCTACGGAGTTCTTAAGTTCTTTGTTTGCCCTTTTACTGGACCTTGTTTGAGTTCTCTTTAAACATGTTTCTTCTACTGTTTTCTTAAGTGTTATACTACCTCTTTTCGCTTCTGAACTTGTTTAAGTCCCAGGTTTTCTTAAAACATCTTCCTTCTACCCTCACTATGCTTCGAATCAGTTTCTTCACTTTGCTGTTTCAAACTTGCTATTGTATCTGTTTGTTTTCGCATAAGTCTCTGAAAGAGACCTCTGAACCTGTTTCAATTATTTGTCTCCTCGTCTCTGTATCTGATTCGAGTTGGAAACCCTAGGATTTGGGTTTTTGGCGAGTTTTGATATTGTGTTTGGACTAGGGTTCTATTTTGGAACCCTGGACTCTCTCAGACTCACTCCGAGTCTATAAATTGAGCTTGAACTTCTTTGTTTATGACACTAAACTTTTTCTATGCTAGACTCTTCTATTGATTGGTATGACAGTTCTTCGTACTTGAGCATGGCATCTGATGCACAGTGTATTTCGCCCATATCTTGGCTCTTTTGTCATTGTCTTTATTGATGATATTCTGGTATATTCCAGGAGTCGGGAAGATCACGAGCAACACCTGAGGACAGTGCTTCAGACTCTGAGGGAAAAGAGATTATATGCAAGGTTTTCAAAATGCTAGTTTTGGTTAGATTCCGTGGCATTCTTGGGTCACGTGGTCTCAAGTGAGGGCATTCGGGTGGATCCAAAGAAGGTAGAGGCAGTGCAGAGTTGGTCCAGACCATCCTCAGCTACTGAGATTCGCAGTTTCCTTGGCTTGGCGAGCTACTACCTTCGTTTTGTGGAGGGGTTTTCATCGATTGCAGCCCCTATGACTAGATTGACCCAGAAGGGTGCCCCATTTCAGTGGACATAGGAGTGTGAGGCGAGCTTTCAGAAGCTCAAGACAGCCCTGACTACAGCCCAGTTTTGATATTGCCTAGCGGTTCGGGGTACTACACTGTCTATTGTGATGCCTCGAGAGTTGGCCTTGGAGCGGTACTGATGCAGGACGGTAGGGTGATTGCCTACGCATCCAGACAGTTGAAGATACACGAGAAGAATTATCCTGTCCATGATTTTGAGTTAGCTGCCATTGTTCATGCCTTGAAGATTTGGCGTCATTACTTGTACGATGTGCCTTGTGAGATATATACTGATCACCGGAGTTTGCAGCGTCTGTTCAAGCAGAAGGACCTTAA
>NW_017671957.1:168895-173055 GCF_001879085.1 Nicotiana attenuata | reverse complement strand
TATTTGTTACATACGTGTTTTGATTGTCGCCTTAGAATTTTGTCTTTTGAAACTATGAAACCTCACATCCCTTCCCTTTAGGATTAGTAGTCCCAAAGACCTCCGGGACTGATAGGATTGGGGCGGTAGTAGCATGCAATAGAAAACGAGACTATTCCGCTTTTTAATACCTTAACGGGGTGGGAAAGGGTAGATATGGATATGATGACCATGCGATAACACCACGTGTATAAACGGTTACCGGGTGTTGTGTGGGGTGATCCATATTATTTATAAACCTAGGACCCCCCTCCCTTTACTTGTTTATTTTTAAAAGACTGCTTTTCCCAAATTTCAGCTTCTTTAATCTTTTTTTTTTTACTTCAATTACTTGCAGTAATTATGTGAAAACCCCTTCCCTTTACTTGTTTATTTTCAGAATTTCAAAGACTACTTTCTTCCCAAACTTCAGCTTCTTTAATTTCTTTTAATTTCAATTGCTCGCAACCATCATGTGAAAACTTCCTTGTATTTGTAATTCTCGCTTGTTATTTGCACTTAAAGTCATGATTATAGCATGGTCGGGAACCACACTAGTGGATCTTGAGGGGTGCCTAACACCTTCCCCTCGGGATAATTTCAAGCCCTTACCCAATCTCTGGTTTTCTAAATCAAAACTCTTCTCAGTGTCCCAATGCACTTAATCATTAGGTGGAGACTCTTCAATTCAAACCCAATTCCCAAAAGGAAACGAGTTGTCCGCCCAAATGTCATAAACCCGATTTCGCGAGAAAAAGGGGGCATCGACAGTAGGTTGGCTTGCACCTGCGGAACCGCAGAAGCGGTCAAGGGACCGTAGGAGCGGAAGTGCTGGAGGCAGAATAGTTCTTTTAAAATAGGGATTTGGCCATTTTCTCTCATATCTTCTTGGCTTGGGCGATTCTTGGAGAGTTTCAAGAGGGTATTTTCATCATCAATGATAAGGTAAGCTAATCCCATCCATCTTGAGTTAAATACATCGATTATGTATGGATTTTAGCATGTAAATTGGTAGAAATTTGGGGTTTTGGTAGAAAGACCTAGAAATTTATATTCTTGGAAATTGACCGCGATTTTGGGTATGGAATTTAGAGAAAATTATATATTTGAGTTCGTGAGGCTTTGGGTAAACTTATTCTTCGAAAATTTTGGAAATCCGGGCACGTGGGCCCGAGGGCATTTTTGTCAACTTTCCGATCGGGGTTAGGAATTGTTGTAATTGGATTAATATGAGTAGTTTATGGTATATTAATGGATTTGCATAACTATTGGCTGGTTTTGGAGCGTTTTGCATCAATTTGAGTTTTCAGAAGGGCGTGGAAGGCTGGTTATGGATCTTCGGAGCGAGGTGAGTCTCCTTTCTAACCTTGTAAGAGGGAATTGTCCCCATAGGTGAAATAATTGGTTATGTGCTCCTATTTGTGGGGGCTACGTACGCACGAGGTGACGAGAGTCCGTGCGTAGCTACTAATATGTGTAAGTCCGGGTAGTTTAGGACCCAAAAAACATGCTATACTTGGAATATCTGTGACCTTATTGACAATTGAAGTTCTTAAATCCTATCGAATTGGTAAATGAATTCCTAAGAAGATTAAACTCCAGTTTCTTGAATTGTTAAAAGAGAATTTGGCTTTTTCCTTGGATAATTGTTCCCTAATAAATTCAGGATTGGCTGATTGTCGTGTTTATTTATATTTGACCGTGTCGCATGTATGATTCGCGAGCGGGGTAATAGATGCATCTATGATTCGGGCCGCTCGACCCTCGGCAATGCACATTTTAAATATTGTTGGATCGGACCATACGACCTCGCTATGAGTTGCGCATGCTTGTATTGCTTGCTTATCTGTTGATACTAATATCTGCTCTCCCGACTTGAGAAAATTTGTTAATTAATGGATTATGAATCCGGAGACTCTTAATAAAGAGGAACTTTTACCTGTTTAGTAATTTACTTGAATCTACTGTTGTTCTTAATAAATCCATGAGTCATCGCATTAATAATAATATTACTGGACCTTTAGTAAGTGTCGAAGTTTCCATCTCGTCTCTACTTCTTCGAGATTAGGCGGGATACTTACTGAGTACACGTTGTTTTTGTACTCATACTACACTTCTGTGCATTTTTGTTGCACAGGCACATGCACCACTAATGGCTTAGCAGGCGTAGCAGCATGGTTGACACGGAGACTAGGTGAGCTATATTTCCTCGAGGCGACCCGCAGCTAGTATCGTCTCTCTCAGGATTCTATTTATTTTCTGTCCAATTGTATTCCGGACAGCTGTTGTACTTTATTCGATTTTTTCTTAGAAATTGCTCATGCACTTGTGACACCGGGTTCTGGGATGGTTATGGAGCATTTTTGTATTAATTACTTATTATTTAATTTGACTTGAAGCAATTATCTTCTTAAATTGGTAAATTTGAAGAAAAGTCATAGTTTTCAAGAGTATTAAAATGAGAATTTAATTAAATATTTTGGGTTGGCTTTTCTGACAGTGGTGTCTGGCGCCATCACGACATTTAGTGAAATTTGGGTCGTGACAACAGTAATTATTAATTTATAAGATAAACCATCACTAATATTTCTTACGAAAACTACTAATACACTTCTTCTTAGTCTGTATTATTAATGTATAAGTTAATCAATGCAGTTAAGGATATAACAAATTCACTTTTACTTTGTGTAATTATAAATTACTAAGCTAATTACCACTAATATCTTTTTAAATAGTGTAATTATCATGAATACAATTCCACTTAGTGTAATTTTCAATAAATAAGCTAATCAATTACTAAGATAATTATGTAAATACTTACCGAGGGACTTACCGACGACCTCCCTCGCTATTGTATAATAAAAAAATGCAAATAATAATGTATAAGATTATATATTTAAATTACCGACAAAAGTCCATCGGTACTGTAAGAACAAAATTCAAAATATTATGTAAATTCAATAGCGATTGAGTCCGTCGATAACTTTATTTTCTTTTTTATTTTTTCTAAATACATCGAGAGAAACCGTCGGTACCTAAAAAAATAATTCAAAATATAAATTCAAAATTTTGCGAGAGAGTCCGTCGGTAATTTACCGACGGAGTGCATCTGTACAACCAACTAAATTTTGACCGGTCAAAGTATCATTATTTACCGAGAGTTGTCTGTCGGTTATTTTTAGAAAAAAATTAGAGATTAAAAAGTTCAAAAGTGCCGAGGAACTCCGTCGGAAATTCACTACTAGAAAAACATCAATTTGTGACCGAAATTTCCGACTGAAATGAAGCAGTCGCTAATGGGACTGCTTTTGCAACCGCAGTAGTCGGAAAAAGATTGAATTTTTATTACTTTTAAAAATAAAAAATCGACTATTATTCCGACAAAAGCAGTGGGAAAACAGCGCGCCAATTTTGCGCATTCACTTTTGCAACCGATTCGGTCGGACATTAAAAAGTCAAAAATATCAGTTGACCCACTAAGCAACCGACGCGGTCGCTAAATTAAAATTAAAATGATAAAAGAATATTTAAGTGGGTTTGCGACTACGGTAATCAGTAACCTTAATCTAATATTTCAAAAGTCCCTCAGAGTAGCGATAGAAAAAAGCCTGTCGGTACTGCTGCTTCGATAAACAGATGTTTTTTAGTAGTACGATCCCAAAGAATATTGTGTTATGAACTTATAGACTCATATTTCATTTTTGTATTTCTACTTTAAGTTACAACTTTTGAAATACGTAGAGTCAGTGTTTCAATGTTGTACAAAACTCTATTTATCATAATAGATCCCTTGAACTAGCTAAGAAACTCAATGAAATATTGTAAAATTTGTAAATTAAGGGGCAAGTAAGGGGATTATATTGCACGATTATCTTCCAACAACTTAGAATTGGTTTGATTTCTTATATCACTAAACTGGTCTTTAAGAAAATTTACATTCCAATCATCAATATGGCATAATATTTCGGAATGACTGTTCTAAGCTCTTAACCTTCCGTATCATTTCCTCTTGCTCAGTAGTTTTTGGGAGGTCTTTTCTTCTTCAGTCCGAGTAGATCAAAGCGGGGAGTGTAAGGGCATGGCTCTGGCGGTTTAAAAGTGGCTTCGGGGTGGGTAAGTACGTGGTTATCATGAGTTTGGAA